>NW_010321076.1:4885-54211 GCF_000700745.2 Antrostomus carolinensis | reverse complement strand
TGTGTCACGCGGCCCTTCCTGCACTCTGAGGCCAGGCAGAGGCAGCTCCGAAGCAGCCCGGTGCAGGGAGGGAACCCACCGGCGCAGAGGCTGCTCAGGGGTTGGCAGGACCACAGCAGCACAGCCAGGGGTGGCCAGCCCAGGGCCCTGGGCACAGCACCCTGGGCAGAGCCTTTCCCTCCACCCCTGCCACTGAGACGCTGGGTGAGGTGCTGGTCTGGCCCAAATCGGAGGGTTTGCCCAGCACAGACAGCGAGCTGTGGCTGAGGGAGGAAAGGCAGCCTGTCACCCTGGCAACCTCAGGAGGAGAAGCAGGAGCTCCTGTGAGACACCATGGCAGTAAGAGTCTTTAACATAATTTTAATAAATTACTTTAATTTACATTCTGCTTTCCTCCATTCGCTTTTGGATGATTAAGGGAGTGGAGCATCTCCCTTATGAGGAAAGGCTGAGGGAGCTGGGGCTCTTTAGCTTGGAGGAGACTGAGGGGTGACCTCATTAATGCTTATAAATATCTAAAGGGCAAATGTCAGGAGGATGGAGCCAGGCTCTTCTCAGTGGTGTCCAATGGTAGGACAAGGAGCAATTGGTGTCAGCTGGAACACAGGAGGTTCTGCTTAAACTTGAGAAAAAACTCAAAAAAAAAAGGGGGTTGGTTTTTGCCAGAAAAGACCTTGTTATTTAACCTCATATTTTTAACACCTTCTTTTTAATCTATATGTGATTCTAGATGTTTTGCTACTCATTTGGGTTCCTGCTCTGGCAGGGGGGTTGGAGTAGATGATCTTTCGAGGTCCCTTCCAATCCCTGACATTCCAATCCCTAAAGGTGATTCTGTGATTCTGTGGATGTTTACCCGTATTTGGGGGCAGTAAGGGGAAAGCGTTATTCCTGAGGGACAGCATGACAAGATGAAAGTGGGCCCTGCCACACATCTCACGGGGGTAACGCAGCAGGTCCCACTATGGCGCCGTGGGCCCAGGTGCCCCAGCAGGCCCAGGTGCCCAGGGTGCGGCCGTGTGCGGCTGGGATGCCCCTTTGGTCCGGCCAAAGGCCTGTGCATGAACCCACCACCACGTCACACCCAGGTCTCGCCGCTGCCCCAGGGCCTGGCTGAGGTGTGACAGCAGCGAGAGCTGCATTTTACCCAAATACACTGACTTTTCATACAGCAAAATGCTCAGAATTTTGTGGCAGGTGCATATGAGCATCGGATCCGTGAATGGATGCTTGGAAGATGAACGTGGTTCAGGCCTCATGAGTAGTAAGCTGACAGCCCTAATATCACATAGGACCTGAGGTCCTTTGTCAGCATGTCTGGAGTTTAATGATAGATTCAGCCACGTGCAAAGAAATTTTAGAAATTGATTCATACTTTAGGCAGTTCTTTTTATTTTGTGTCTATCACATTAACCTGCTGGGTAAAATACAGCAGTTATTACAAGGAACATAGTTGTATAAATTACAAATTACTCCAAAAAAATCCCATGTTGTACATGTAGCTATTACAGAAAGACTATCAAATTGGATAGTGAAAATAGAAATTATTTAGGCAAATTGCAGTATGTTTTTCTGTGTGTCTTCATGCTTCTGTTGCTATTGCATGCTTAAATTGAAGACCTACATTCCTGGGCAGTTTTTATTTTCTCCCTACTCTCTTTTGTGCTGTTCCTTATTTTGTATCAGTCTGTTGCATCCAATAAATTAATGCTAATCATTCACCATTGCCTGAATTTTCCTAATTACAATTTTGCTAATTCTATCACTAGGCATATTAAGATTGATTAATCACATTTAAAAATGTCTATAACCAGATTTTTTTTGTAGGAAAATAAAAATTCTAACTATAATATCCTACGTAAATACTTTTGATACAGTAAAGTAGCTCTAAGTCATGTGTAAAATGGCTGCTATTCAGTTGTGTGGATCTGGTGATGAAAGAAACCACGAAAATAAATTTGCCTAAATGAGAGGGAATAATAGTCTTACACCAGTTTAGATAAGGCTGACAAAAAGATACAGTTTTGCTTACAGACTTAAGTCTTCACCCTTCTTTATGTCCTGATGTACTCAGTGCCCGTTTCACTAGACTGCTGCTGCTCTTGTAGTGCGTTTCACTAGTATTTTCAAACCACCTCCATATGGTTTCTAATGATTTTTAAAAGTAAAAATATTAGAGCACTGTACTTTAATCCGGATTTATCTCTGTCAAATAGAAAGTGAAGATTATAAACCCAAGAGCTGCTAGTGCAGTCAGAGATTAGCTAACATTTATTTTAAATGTTGTTTTCAAAGAAGTGGCAATTTTTTATTTTCTAAATTGAAGAGTAAGTACGTGATAACTTAAGGACGTTTTCAGTTGTCAGAGTAATCGCAGTGCCCTTGGCTGGACAGACACTGAAGAAATAGACCAGGTTGATGCTGAGTCAGGGCTGTTGTATAAAGTCAAACAACTCTGTGAAGTGTTGCCAGGCCTGCCTGAATAAGGCTCATGTGAACTCGGTTTGTCACGGTAATCATAGGAGCTAATAATTATTAATTCTTTTGATTTGTTTAGTTATGTTCTCAAGCTTCAGAGTACATGTTTTCAAGGTTTGCAATCATGATGGTTATAAACATAAGGGAAAGGAAGGTAAAAATGCAGATATTGCAATATAGCAAATGACTCTAGGACTTAGGGCTTAAAGCACAGTTCATATATGGAAGGACTTAGAATAAGAGTTATGAGCGTTGGTGCTGCTGGTGAATGTTCTGTTTAATTCAAAATCTTTTGCAATTACAGGAAAGATTGTCCATGTAATGCTCTTTACTTATCTGTATTGTACTTAGCTACTATTGCTATCACCAGGTAGGTAATGTAGCATATGGTAGGGAAAAGGATTCTAAAGAAATGCAGGTTGTAAATGGCTACTGCTTCTACAAAATGTCACTATAGGAGCAGCACCGGTGCAGAGAGTCCTGCACATACTTCAGTTTCCAGGCTGGGGCACAAGAAATTGGTTGTGTATATCTTTATAAATGTCTTTGTATCCTTTTCCATGTGCTGATGTGTCTCTAGGATGCTTCATTTTCCATAGCCTGGCATGGGTCTTAATTTACTATTCGCTTGCTCTTCTAATTCTTTGGAAACAAAATGTGGTCATCAACATAGTTATTTTAATGCTGTGCACTTCTGTACTAATTCTGTGGTTTTAAAGGTTCAGGAAATGATTTGGGCCTTTCAAATAGTTTCTGATTCCCATCTCAGATTTGTGCCTGGTTTTTCTTACATGTTCCATGAGTGCAGTGTGCAACAAAAGAGAGACTATGATTGGTCTCTTGCCATTAGTGGAGTAAATAAAGGATAAAATTATTTGCAATCTAACCACTTTGCACACACCTGCATTTAAAAACAGAGACACCTCTTCTAGTCAGGAAAGTTCCTTAGTTGCAGCTTATAGGAACTGGAGAAGGGAAGGAGGGAAAGGTTATAGCAGGGCATTTATCATGTCATGCCTGCCCTGCCTTTGTGTTCTGAGGAATCCACTACCCAGTGCTGGCAGAAGTGGCTTTCTGTGCTAAGGGGACAGTGGATCTAGCCCGATATGGCCATTCCTGTGCTTAAATATTGAGAGCATTCTGGCCCTCAACAAGACATTTCACAATACCAGAATTAGTACTGACTGCACTGTTACCCTGAAAGAGTTAAGTTTAATTTAGCTTCTTTTAAAAACTGCTTCTTAAAGGTTTTTCTGTTTGCTCATCTCCACTGGATGTTAAACAGAGACATTTGTGTTGCTATGGAAAATGGTGAGCAAGAAATAACAAATGCTTCCTCACACAGAAGCAAAGTACCCTGTTAACCATCAGCCATGCAGATATGACTGAGAGTGGAAAAGAAAATATGGGGAAAAATATGAAACCAGTACCAGCTTTCATTCTGTTCTTAAGTGAAATATGACCTCATTTTCTTCTTTCAGCACAGCATAGTGGCATTCATGTGGTCCTGGAGAAAAGGGTCGTTTGCTAATAGCAATTTCATTATTCGAGGCTACCCACCACAGTCATGAGTATCAGTCTGAAACAAGACTTTGGAAAGCCTTGCCTGGGTCACACTTCATATATGCACATCTTCTATTAAGTGAAAAAGAAAAAGAGGTTTTTTTCCTATGGTATTCTTAGTCCCAAGAAATTTCTTTGTAAGACATATGTGAGAATGTAATACCTTCAGTCCAGTCAGACTTTGTCCTGCCTCTAGACCCTGAAAGCATTGGAGAAATATAAATTAGAAAAATTTGACATTGGCCTTGATCTTTGCTTTGTCACCTAAGATGCTTTCCAGGGTCAGCCTTGAGATTCAACACAATACTGTTCTGTTGGAAGAGAGCAAAAGTTGCACAGTAGAGCTATTTTATTTTTTCAAAATATGACTGCTATAGCCTATTTTTTAAAAAATGTTCACATAGGACCCAACCTATTTTTAAACAAATTAATATTTTCATTCTAAAGTCTCTGCCTTTTTTCCACCTATCTGCAGTTTTTGTTTTGCGGTGTTCTTGACTAAGCAAAGTTAAAGTCAATACTCGTACAGTGTCTTGAAGTTGACATTGTAGGTCTTTGTTTCAAGAGGCCATTTGTGTTGTGACAGGCTAAGAACAGACCACAGTTACACTGTTGTTCTTGCTGAAGACAGACAAAACTAGGCCAAATTCTATATGACTTACTCAAGCAAAACTCCAAAAGAAACTTTCATAGAATCATAGTGGTTGGAAAACACCTT
The DNA here is from genome assembly GCF_000700745.2 of Antrostomus carolinensis. Taxonomy (NCBI): domain Eukaryota; kingdom Metazoa; phylum Chordata; class Aves; order Caprimulgiformes; family Caprimulgidae; genus Antrostomus; species Antrostomus carolinensis. The sequence continues at coordinate 49,452 of NW_010321076.1, read as the reverse complement.
TAAGATCAAAAAGACCTTTAAGATCACTTAAACTTTGCCTCAGTTCATCTAAGAACAGTCAGAAATTGAGTTTAGCAGTTCCATGTTTTTTACAGTGTACTCTAAAAAATCCAGATTATCCTTTTTGTAGCTGCTGCTCATGTATGGTTCAAAAATGTCTAATTCAATTTTCATTATTATTTTATTACAATTATTAAATTGTTTTTCTCTAAACCCACAAGTTTTCTCACTTTTACCCTTCAGAGTCTCTACCTGCCCCATGGGGGGAGGGTGAGCAAGCAGCTGTGTGGTGTTTGGTTGCCAGCCAGGTTAAAACCACCACAATGTCCTTAGTATTCTTCTAGTTCTAGATGCTCATGTAAATGAGTAGCTGACTTTTCTAATTTCTTTCTTCTGTCAGGAGGCAGCATTACTTTGTAAGCAAAGCAGTAATCCACCCATGCACATAAACTTTTTTTGGGCAATACATACCCATTTCATCTACATTTTTTAAGAACTTCAACTTACTCAAAGAACAATCAGGCTGTATATGGCGTGCAGCACCCACAATGCTTATTTTTTTACCTAATTGCTAGCTGCTTTGCCTGAAGCAGATGAGGTCTTGGGATATGCCCATGATTATGTTTTGAGTCAGTATATGTAACAGGATTAATAAGAGGCTTTTGCTAACCTTTAGTCACGGCTCTGTCTATAAACAGGAATGTTTTCCAGTGAGTAATTTAGACTGAGTTCTGGTTTATAAGCTTGACTCTTTAAAAAAAATTTTAGACATTTTAGAAAAATATAATTACTCACCAGGAAGGTAATGTACCTGCAACATAACAAGGCAATCTTGAAGTAACATAGACTTCTGTGAACATCAAAACCATGCAATAATATTTTACTTCTCCTTTGGTAGGGAATCAAAGAGAGCCTTGTGTACGCCCGTTCAAACCACATCACAGCTGAAGTGTCCAAAGAGAATCTAAAGTTTCAGATTCAGCCACTGCTATGTAAAACAATGTCACAGGAACATTCCCATGTCAAACCCGCAGTTTTTATAGCCAGCTGAATAGCTCTTTCAGGCAATGAGCAATCAGTTCAAATATATACCTTATTCCAACTAAAACAGAGATCCACTGTATATCTGTTCATGGAGAGTACTTAGCCTAGACTCTAATCTCTAGAAATTGGCATAATTTAAAGGCACTCGAGAGAACAAACACTCAAATTACAGACTGTTAAAATAGGAAATATGCTGGAGTTCTACTGGCACACTTTGTTGGACACCTCTCCAGTTATGCTGCTGTCCAAATATAACTGCTTTGTATATTAGTTTGAAAGGCATTAAGGGTTATGTTTTCTGAACATGAACTGAGATGAGGGCTGCAGATATAACTTGCAAAAATAAAAAGAGATGGGAGGCCTTAAGAGTATTCCGCCTAATCGTGTGCATGGAAAGCTCTTCTATGGGTCTACCATGATGGCTGTAGGGACAGAGCTGGCTTTACAGGGAGTAGGGGTAGAGATTGGATCTCTGTCTTCTGATGATGTCTGAGCTGCTTCCTACTTTTCCTTCTTTTACAGCCTAATGCCTCAGGAGATTACTGTAGTAATCCCAAAACCCAGTTCAGCTCCACATGGGGACAAAGCAGGACAGAGTAATGGTAGTGTCTCCTTCAGTCCCTAGAAAAGCTGAGTGCATGTGAAGACAGCTCACATCCATAATAACTCATACAAGTTTGCTCCTTCTTACTCTTGTCTCCTATTGCAAGCAGAAGATTTTCCAGGCTGTGCAAAGCAGGATGAATATCAAAGCATCCCATAATCGATGGCTCTGTCCTCTGTTCTCTCCAGTTTACTGAGTTTTGTTCACAGCTGAATAGGAAAAGATTTTTTTCTCAGGGTCCTTGCTCTGCAAAGCAACTGGCGTTCCTCTTTCCAACATTCTTCTGAATCACTAGAGCAGACTCAAGCAGTCTATGGAGCTGAGAGTATCAAGGTGAGGAGAAAAAATAAGTTTACTTTGAAGTTCTGTGTTTTCCCCAAGAGAAGCAAGAAGGGAGAAGCCCAGTGTCTCACGAGTAGATGTGACCACATTCTTCAGTCCTGTGTTGGTTTTTTTAAAAAGATTATTTGTAGCTGTCTCTCATGGTTTCCAAGGACTGATTTCACTGTGAGCGAGTTCACAACACCAGGGGTATCTTAGGAACCTGTGCCCTATGTTTAGACATCCAAATGCCTTGAAAAGAACCTGTCCTGAATAGAGAAAGCAAAAGATTTAACTTTATGTACTTTAGCAGAAAACTGAAGAATCATCTCCCATCTAAAAATCCATTATTTTTCTCAAATCTTCCTTAGTGATGTCCTTGACCCCTTTTACCACAGGACATACAAGAACTCCAGTTTTAAATTATCTTGCTATCCTTTGTGAGTCTGAAAACAATGGATATTTTTCCCAGTTGCACCAGTCTAATTGTGGTCTTTCCTTACAGACATTAAATTTTAGAACAGCTTTTCAGTTGTTCTCAAAACGAATGAACTAAATCAAATAACACATTAAAAATAAAACAAATTATTTGCTCAGAAGGCATAAGTTGTCTCTACATCAGTTTGAGTTCACATCTCAGGTTGTACAGAAAAAATACCTTTCTTGTGTAGATAGGATCTCTGAATATCATGTAAATGATGAAGAGTGTATTTTACTTTTTAAAACCTTACAGTTTAGGGAAACCTCACTGAAAATGCTTAAAGGCCTTGAACTCCGCTTACTAGTGCTCTCTGCAGTTTCTGGTGGAAATCCCATGGAAGGAAACAAACGTGTCCCTGTCCTTTGGGTACCAGGGGAGGAATTGATAGGCTAACTTCTCTTCGCATAAAGCTGCACTCCCAATCTTCACACCAAAACATCTACCCTTAGAAAAAGCTGTTTGAATGGTATTTCAGTAATTTTGAATAACGCACATTCACCTGGACTCCAGAGCAATTTGAGGCTTGGAACTGGAACGTTAGAGCTAAAATAACATAAATGGAATGACACATGTGACCTTCCAGGGTCTGGAAGCCTGCTGCCTTCCAGGTCCCTAGCTTATTCAGGAAATTATCTTTTTTATAATGTTGGCATTCACATACACAAATGGAAGTCTGTAGTGTTTCCCGGACCTGACACTGAAACCCACACAAAAGGAAGCAGCAGGCTCAGAATGGAATGAAGTGCTAAAGGAAATAAGAATAATGATCCTGAATTTCATTTCTTATTCTTCTTTAAATCTTTGTTTGGCAATGTTCCTATGAAAAGATTAAAGTTTAGTGTTTCACACGTATTTAACACCTGGTTAAATACCACGTAAACCCACATGGCAGTGGCCAAATACATCTCATTAAGCAAAACCTGTGACTACTGTCCTAATTAAGTCTCAGATTTTTCTATGTACAATTGTGAGCTGATTCTCTAGAAGCTTTTTCAATAAAGTATCTGTCCCAATTAAGTGTGTCCGAATTCAGTGGGCTACATGTTATTGAAATAGCCACCTCTGGCTGTTATTTTTTATATAATTTGAAAATGTGTTTCTAATAATGCTGTTTGCAGGACAGCAGAGGGCAAATATTTTTACAAAGTAAAACAAAAATATTGACACTATTAAAGATAATTCTTCTTGACAGCTGTCAGTATTTGGTCCTGCAGCTGATATGTCCCCCCCTTTTTTGACTTGCTTTATGTACTAACTAACCCTCGCCAGCATCTTGGCAACTTTCTGGCTTCATATCTTCTGCGGAGTGCTACAGGCCAAATATCTTTTACCTCCCTTCTTTCAGCCCCAGAGGTCAGAAGTTCATTTACATTGCTCTGGAGCAGCTTGCTTCAGTAACAATTCATGAAACAAGATTATGTTAAAGAAAGCAATGTTGATTATATTGGAAAGTAGAAAGAAGAATTAAATGAAACAAAAGCTGAATAGAAAAAACTTTCCTGTGTCTGGCAACTGCACAAAGTCTAGCTCACCAGGTTACAATTTCATAGTTATTACTGATATATATAAGCACACTAGAAAAACGTATCAGTGCTTATCTGACCTTTTTTCTCATAATATGGTCCACAGATCTGTTACAACAGGAACTTCAGGCAGCAGCAGCTTCAGGGAAGAACCGTTCTGGCAGTCGTGAACAGCAGGGAATTGCTTCACCTTTTGATGCTCCCTTCAGCTGAGAAAACTCTCCCTTGTTAGGATAACTGAAATCCAGTTTTTTAAAGTGGAAAGTTGTGTTAAATATATTCTGAGGACACAAAAACCACGCAGCTGTTTCACCGACTGCAGAACATGGATAACTCTACCCAGTGATGACAGTTTCCAAGCCTTTGCTTGGCAATTTCAGCTTCCTGCTAGATGTGTCAGAATATGTTGTCCTTATGAACTGATAAAAGGAAATCTTTAGCATAGCCCACACACACTTTTTGCATTTCCCTTTATGGAAGCTCCACTGATCTGTCACTGGGGAAATACCTTCCTCAAAGGGAGTAACAGATTTATTCTTTAAATACAGACTCTTTAAATTCAGAATTAGGTATATTGTATTTAAGTATGTATTCTGCAGACAAAGATTCCTGCCATAAGAGAGGAAACTGCACAGGCTGAGGCTGGCTTATCAATGTGCAGAATCTGATGTACTAGTTGGTACATTGTAGTCTTTAATATAAAAAGGCAAGGATACTCTGCCTCTTTGTCATTGCTTTTAAAATTGGACTTAGATGCTTCACCAAGAGTTCAATATTCCTTGAATTTCTTTAGGTGGGTATTGCCAGAAAGTCTGAAAAAACTTGTTTGTCAGACTGAAAAGTATAATATTCGGTCTCATTATAGAAATCTGTCAACTTTAGGTTCAAAAGCCTATCATGCTAAAGGAAAAGTGGTCACTCAAAAGCATAAATCATGGATGGGAAGTGCAAGAGCACCCACTGCAGTGTTTTGGTGTGCACATGGCTCAGAGCCTGTTTGAAATTTTTCAGAATTGGAGTAAGGTTGGTGGCCTAGGAAATTCTTTAATACTGACACATGAACAAAACCATTCAAAAGAGGGAAATCCACCCCTAACACGGGGATGTGTTCATGGGATGTGTTAATGTTTGTCTTCATTATTAAATCAAACTGTCACGTCCAGCATCAGTCTGTTACCCAGTGGAGGAGCTGTGCTCTCTCTTGCCAGTGCCTGTTCGCAGAATTGAATTGCAACAATCTCTTCAAAATATCTCATTTCCCACATGTGCCGATTGTCAGAGCACACGATACATAAACAGAACTGACAGGAGACAACAGCCACACAGAGGAAAGTGTGAGATACATCGTGCTTTAAAAGAGGAATGGAGGGCCAGAAGCGAGCGCGAGGAAGAGCAGGGAAGAGCAGGCATGACAGCCTTAAGACAGCTTGAAAGAAGGGAGGAAAACCATGGAAGCAATGTCAGACAAGGAGTAGGAAATTGAAAACAGGGAATAGAAACTATTCACTCTACTTAGGGTAGGAAGGGTGGGGGGGTTCAAAGACAGTAGAACTAGGAAGAAACATAGGAGAGTGAGAGGGTTGTGAAAGTGACCTTGGAAGTGGTATAATAGAAAACCACTCTAGAGGAAGTAGAGACAGCTAGGGAAGGTTAGAGACTGAGGCAAACATCACTGAATATGAGAAATAGGAAAGGAAGGGAGAGTTTACCTGAGACTTTGATTAACTGTTGATGAAAGCAAAAAGAAATAGAAACAGAATGAGGAAAACATTTGAGGAATGAAAAGGAAAAGAAGGGACATGAAGACATCAGGACATAGGGAAGAAGAGTAGATAAGAAAGGATACTCTAATGCAGATGAGGAGCACAGGCAAAAATAAAAATTCCAAACCCAAAATAAGCAAAAAACCCCCCTAAATTTTCTTGTCTTAAGCCATCAAGGTGGGAGAAAGAGATGAGGTGATCCACTGTTCACATATTGTTTCCTTTTGCAAAAGACTGTACAATGGTTTCAAACTACAAAAACAGCAGAACACCTTTTGTTAATACAGTGTATGCTGCTGCAAAGCTAATAATTTTCTGGATGCCCATGTTAATTCCTACAGAGATGACCTTGTCATGCACAACTACTTTGAAGGATCAATATAAATGCATCCAAGTGTATTAGGAGTTTTCCATTTATCCTCTTAATCAGTTTTAGATTAGTCCTGTAATTGTAGTGACTGACATTTGCTTTGTCTGAACCTTTCCACAGTAAACCACTCCTCCAGGAAACCATTCACCAAACTTACCTGATCACACACCAGTATTTATTGTCATGTTCATATGAAGTAACAGAGACGTAAGCACAACATAATTGTTGCTGTGTAGTGTAATCCCCAGTGTTACAAGTGAAGAAACTGACTTAGAAAGGCATTTGAGGACAAAGGTGTTTTATTGTAGCCTAAAGATTTAGGCAGATGCCTATACTGCTTCAGATTATGATTTTGCCATCAATTGGATTCATTGCCCAGGAGAGTTACTCTGCATTTCAGGCTGGTGATTATATATTGATTTCTACATATTTTATAGTAATGCTGCAAATCTTTCCTAAGTATTAGCTTTGCCCTGGAACAAGATAAGAAAATGCAACTTTTAAGGTAAGTAAGAGCAATGTTAGAGGCAGTGTTTCTATAAAGAACTCTCTAACATTTCTGTATATTTACTACCTATTCAAATCTCTCAAGCTCTCTCCATTGATTTTAACAGGCATTGAATTAGACTGCAAGTTAAAGCCTGACTGAAACGTTCAGTTAGAACAATATGATGCAATCTGTGGACCACTGCATTCTCAGCATTGTGAGAATTTTGTAATTTGAAAGAGGTGCCAGACATTTTTGGAGAAAATCAGTGCAGTTTTAGGTCAGTTTCATGGAGCAGCCATTTCATGAAGCAGTTAACCAGCTGTTCACACATGCCTATTTCACTCATCTTAACAAAATCGTGCAAATATTCATTGAGTTTTCTACTACTCATACACAGAACTGCACTTTGAAATGGGCATACTTTGTCTGTATTTAATCCATTCTTCCTTCAGCTGTGCAAACACATGATACTCATTGCAGGATACTGACTATGTAGGAGGCCACAAAACATGCAGCAAAGTTGCCTGGAATCTAATATGTCCAAACACAGTAATACTAACTGTAAAAAGTAAGCTGTAAAAAGAAAAAGGAAGAAAATTACTATAAACTGGGTGTAAGTATATGAGGTATAAATTGGGTTAGAGGGAAACAGGCTCAAATTTCCCCTTCTCCTTAGCAAGCTACACTGAACTCAGTGAGGGTACTCAAGGTAGTTTTAAATAATTTAGTTCCTAACGCAAGAATTATATCTTATTGTTATTGATTCTTTGTAGGCATGGCATACATTCATTTTTTTCCCCACTACACTGCTTAGTAAACCACAGAGTTATCCAGTTAGTGATCAGACCTTAATTAGGTTACTTACATGCCAAAATAGCCTCAGTCACTTTTGTGAACCACATTAACTTAAAAAAATTTAGAAGGAAATCATAGGCACTGAAACCAGCTCCCTCTCTCATGGATGGGAGAGCAGCTGCCTGTAAGATCATGGTCATGCCAAGGATACTTTACGTTCTGCAGATGGTTCCCTTCTGTCTCAAGTCTGAAGACAGAGATGTGATGAACAAGCCTTTTGTAACATTCCTATTGAAAAGCTAATAGCCAACAAACAAATCTGAACAAAAAAGAACAGTGGAATATTCCCCCTAAATATAAAAGTCTATCGATGGCCTTGTAGCAACAACAACTAATTTGGTATTTCCTAAACAAGGACTTGATTGATGATACTTGGAAGGGATAATGTTTTTAAAAGTTAGAACTGGAATGGAATTAAATCATTGTTGATTGTAGTGCATGCCTGCTCACACCAGTTATCATCCTTTGCCTGTCTGAAGATTAATACTCTGTATATATACTGTGAGGGGGAAAAGTTGGAGCAAATTCCTTTCGAGCATTTTTTTCAGTTCAGTCAGATTTTTTATTTTTTTTTTCCCCTGGTAAGAAAATTCTATTCCCAGCATTTTATATCCAGCAACTGCAGGAAAACAAGTTGGAAAAACTTAGTCCACAATGAGCAGCCCCTTAAGTCACAAAGATGTGAGTGGTGAGAGCCTGATCACACGCAGCAGAAATTTTCCATAATGTCAGTCAGTGCCCAATGAGCAGGGCTGCACACTCTCTTGTGGAGACACCTCATAGTGAAACTACACCACTGCAGCAAGCTTGGTGTACACCTCGTGCAACAGGAACCTTTTAGGAATGGTGTATGAGAGTAATGAGGAATGGTGTATGAGAGTAATAAAGAGGCTCGACAACATGTTCATACAGGTTCATTTTTGTCTTCTTTTCTGATGGCCATTTAAAAACAAGTGTCATTGTGTAGCACCAGTACTTCCTTTGGCTTCAAAATTCATCAGTTTTAGTTTGTTTTTTGGTTTTTGTTTGGGGTTTTTTTGCAATGACAAACATACCACAATCGTTAAATGCCGTTGCAAATCTTGCCAGCAGAAACAGGATAGAAATATTTGTTAGTGTTCTGTATCACCAACTGTCTCTGTAAACTAGTATGTACTTTGTTTAACATAAAAATCCCAGTTGGCTTTAAACAAATACATGGCATGAATGGAAGGCACTGGGCAGTTGGTAAGGAGAGTGACAAAATGCAGTCAGAGGAGACTCCCTGTTCTCAGAAGTTACTGTACACCACTCTCATTTGTCAACCTGCAAAGGAATGAATGGAGCCTGCAAACTGCAGGACTCCAAACTGTAAAGTCCTGCTGTTAGTACTCTATTTTACACATATTTAAGTGGTATCCTGATGGGTATTCTTAGTAAGTTAAAATGGGGTAATAGTTATAATATGAAAATAATGCAGTTTCTGCTCCACTGCAACCTGTAGACGTAACTACTTTGGCATTGAATAGATTCAATCCATACATAAGCAAGTGATACAGAGATGGCAGAAGTTCAATTCTTTGTTTGCTTTGCTGGTCTTTTCCAGCAATTTGAGGATATCCATTTCTTATCTATTATCCCTCCAGTATTATTTCTGGTGAGAGTATTGCCTCTGACAGATCTGCCTGTGTACTGCAAGCTTTCATCAAATTGCCAAAATTACTTCACTCTTCATTTGAGCCTTTCCTCACTCAATTTAGGAAAGATAAAGGCATCTGTGTTCTTATCTGTATACATACATACTGATTTTTTTTCTTTATTTCTAACCATAAGGAATACCTTTCAATAAAACCTCCTTTCTATCAGACCTTAGGGCAACTTGTAAATATAAACTGACAGACACTAACATGTTTTAGCATAATGAAATGCTACAATTGTAATATATTTTTGGTTTAGATTAGCATTTTAACATTTATATATCTCATAATTTTACTAAGCCCATAAGACTTAGTACCTCCTGAGACTTCTGTCATTGATTTTACTCAGAAATTGTCATATACATTTTCTTCAGATAACATGTACCTCATCTCAGGTAAGAAAGGGGCTTGCCTTTTAAAATTTAATATGCAAAACAATGTCTTGTCATGGTATCTAAAAAAACACGTGTATACTGCTCCCCTCCTCAGTGCCATTAACGTAGGATCTCCTCTAATGTTTCAAAAGTTATAAGAAGGGCTTTTGCTAATAGCCCCCCAGAGCAAAAGGGACATGAGAAGCATCATCCCAAATATGTGAATAAGCAACTGACAGAACAGACCTGTAAGACAGACATAAATTTTAATTTTTCCTATTGACTGTGATCTAAGACTGTTGATGTTACTAGCAGTCAAACTCTTAGTATCTGAGTACAAAGTAGCAGCTGTTTCTTTAATAGTACCATTTCTTGACCCAAAGTGAAATTTTGCTTCTGTTTCTTTTAAAAACATTTGGATCTATACCTGTGGATGGCTTTTTCAAATGACTGCCTTGACTGCAGGACAGGGACTACGGGATCAAAGACCCTCCCATTGTAAGAGATGAAGAGGTTTATGACCACCTGAGGAACCTGAGTACATAAGTCTATGGGACCTGACAAGATGCATCCCAGAGTCCTGAAGGAACTGGCTGATGTAGTTGCCAAGCCACTCTCCATGATATTTGAAAAGTCATGTCAGTCACTTCCCTTTCTCCAGTCCCCGGTGACTGGAGAAAGGGAAACATTGCATCCGTTTTTAAAAAGGGTAGAAAGGAAGACCCGGGGAACTACCACCCTGTCAGCCTCATTTCTGTGCCTGGGAAGACCATGAAACAGATCTTCCTAGAAGCTATGCTAAGGCACATGGAGGACAGGGAGTTGACTCAAGACAGCCAGCATGGCTTCTCCAAGGGCAAGACCTGCCTGACCAACCTAGGGGCCTTCTATGATGGAGTGACTACACCAGTGGACAAGGGAAGAGCTCCAAATGTCATCTATCCGGACTTCTCTAAGGCCTTTGACACAGTTCCCCACAACATCCTTCTCTCTGAATTGGAGAGATAGGGATTTGATGGGTGGACTATTCAGTGGATGAGGAAATGGTTAGATGGTTGCACCCAGAGGGTAGTGGTCAGTGGTTCAATGTCCAGATGGAGATCGGTGACAAGTGGTGTCCCACTGGGGTCTGTATTGGGATTTAATATCTTCTTCAATGTCATAGTGGGATCAAGTGTACTCTCAGCAAGTTTGCTGGTGACACCAAGCTGTGTGGTATGGTTAACATGCCTGAGGAACAGGATGCCATCCAGAGGGACCTGGACAAACTTGAGAAGGGTGCCCGTGTGAACCTCATGAGGTTCAACAAGGCCCAATGCAAGCTGCTGCACCTGGGCTGGGGAAATCCAGAGTATCAGTACAGGCTGGGGCATGAAGGCATTGAGAGCAGTCCTGCTGAGAAGGACTTTGGGGTACTGGTGGGTGAAAAGCTGGACATGAGCCAGCAATGTGTGCTCACAGCACAGAAGGCCAACTCTATCCTGGGCTGCATCAAGAGAAGTGTGGCCAGAAGGTCCAAGGAGGTAATTCTGCCCCTCTGCTCTGCTCTGGTGAGACCCCACCTAGAGTACTGAGTCCAGTTCTGGAGTCCTCAGCAAAAGACAGACATAAACCTGCTGGAGTGGGTCCAGAGGAGGGCCACAAAAGTGATCAGAGGGATGGAACACCTCTCCTCTGAGGACCGGCTGAGAGAGTTGTGGTTGTTCAGCCTGGAGAAGAGAAGGCTCTGGGGAGACCTTATCGCGACCTTTCAATACTTAGAGGGGGCCTATAAGAAAGAGGGGGACTAAATTTTTAGCAGGGCCTGTAATGATAGACCAGTGGGTAATGGTGTTAAACTAAAAGAAGGCAGATTTAGACTAGATGTAAGGAAGAGATTTTTTACAATGAGGGTGGTGAAACACTGGCACAGGTTGCCCAGAGAGGTGGTAGGAGCCCCATCCCTGGAAACATTCAAGGTCAGGCTGGATGGGGCTCTGAGCAACCTGATCTAGTTGAAGATGTTCCTGCTCACTGCAGGGGGGTTGGACTAGGTGACCTTTAAAGGTCCCTTCCAACCTAAACCATTCTATGATTTTATGATTCTATGGTTTGATTCTATGTGGTCAGTGTATTTAGTGCACTAATGCACTAATATGCTTCAGGCTTTTTAGGCAGTTGTTCAATTGTGTGAATCTCTCAGTTTTCCATTTCCAAAATCATGAAGAAATACCTGGAGAAGGCAGCAACGGGGGTTGCTCCAGATATACACCATTTAGACAAGATAAGACTGCTTCTGCCTTTAGTCTAGACTAAGTTTCCACACTTGTAGGATGCACATACAGGGGGAGGTTCATAAGTTACACTCCTCAGAGGACAAGGTAAAAACATCTTTTTTCTTATTTGCAAATTCTGTTCATGTCTTGCTGGCAAAATCCCATCTCTGTAATGTTACACAACTACATATTTCGAGTGCTTATACTGCTGAATGCACTCACCAAATCAGTCATCTATAACGATACTTGGCAATCACTGAAAATCAGAATAGAACCCCCAGAGGGTGAACATACTTCGATTTAGATCAATATTTCATATTAAGAAACACATTCTTGTTCTATTTTGGTTTTCAGGATGCCAGAGAACATGTTCTGGGCATGATTTGTACTGAAAACCAGAGAAAATTCCACTTTTTCCTATCCCATAAACCCACTAATCATTTATAGATAAGATCATTAGAGCAAGCTCAAGTTAGAGTGCAGCATCTAAATCTTTGTGTCATTAGTAAACCATTTATGAAAATGTTTTAAAAAGTTCTGTTATAAATAACATAATAAATTCTAACAGTGTGTTCTTGTTTTCTTTATTTTTTCTTTTAAAAAAGGCCAGTGAAAATAAAGGTTAATTAAAAGTCTATTATTTATAAGACATAAAACTACTTTCCAACAATGCTTATTACACAAGAAATATTCCAGAAAGCTGATTTTTTTTATAATTATGTAAAAGTTAACTTCTTCAGAGCTCCCTGCAATTATTGCTCCCAATCTATGGAACAGCAGAAGTTATTAAGTAGCTACAGAAGCTTTGTTACGAAAAGCTGAGTAGCTTTTGCACAAACTGCATAAATGCACACAAACACGGGCACAGTGAGAGGGGTGTCCAGCATTTGTGATTTCATCCCGTGTTTGAGATAGACAGAAATCTCTGATTTAATATCTTGGGAATGCCAGCCTCAATTTTTGAAATTAATTCATCAAATTCAAGGCACTAAGATTTTGATTTTCTGAGGGAAGTTCAGTTTGAAAATTGAGCTATGATCAGAATCACCTCTTCAAAGTGCACACACCTAAAATACACCAGAATTAGGTATTAAAAATAAGGTGTGATGCATAAAGACCAGAAATCTGACATAGTGCAGGGGACATATTATACACAACGGGCACTTCGGTGTCATTGAGAATTAACAAAATATCATTAAAATGTTATGAATACAAAAATAATTTTAATCCAAAATCCAGCTAAAATGAAAATGTAATTGTAAAAAGTCTTCTACCAGAAGTCCTTGCTTCATTTTAAAGCTGTTCTTAAAAATAACAAAAATTCTCTGCAAGATCTCTAGATTAAGAAAAAAGAGAGTAGTTTTAACCAATCAATACCTTTTCCATCACACTTTGTTTCATACACTTTCTGTCCATTAAACAAAGCTTATTCTGTCTTCCTATTTGATTTCAGCAGTCAAAATCAAAACAAAATCAGAACATAAAAATCAAATAATATACAGCAACTTTCCATTCTTCAGTGAGAAGAAGCCAGGTTATTCTCTAAGCTATAATACTCCTGACAGCGTGTGGTGTGAAGCCCAGCCCTATCTGCTGCTGCAAAATAAGAGCTTGACTGCCACTAAGAAACACTGGCTGTTGCCAGAGTCTTAGAACTATTTTAGGGAAAAGGGGGCTTATGCATATCTCCTGAGTCTTTGTTCTTAAGCAGTTTGTTGCCTGCCTGGACCAGCAATTCTGTGTCTGTTGTGGGTTCTCAGAGCCACAAGTGCTGTCTTCACCCCAAGGCTGAAGGAGAAGCAGCTCTAATTTTTCCTTCTTCCATACCAGTAAACGAAAGGCTTTTCCCTGCTTAGGGATGCTATAAAGGGAAGTTTTGAACAAAGAGAAACGTTCAGTGTCCTTCTCCAAATACAGTAGAATTAGTGTAGCGCTCCAAGTTAATTTTCACATAGTTCCTGTGTAAAAATGGTGTGCGGTTTGGAGGATTAAAGCCAAATTCTGATCTCACTGATGTCAGACGAGATATCCCAGTGATTAATGTGGTTCTTGGCTTCCCAAACAGCCGTCAGAGTCAATGTGTTTCTAATAAGATGGAGACTCGGTAGGGGCCAGGTGCTCTATTAGTTTGAATTGTTAGAGTGGCAGGAGTTGTGTAGAAGGTTAGTAGATAGAAAATGTTTTCTGCCTTCCCTAAACTCATACTCCTGGTCCAGAAATTCAATTGCTGCAGTCCAGCATTTGTACTGACTGAGGCTTACTATATAAGCCTTTTTATATAATAGTAATAAAGCAAATACTTGATGTTATATATTTGAAAGAGAACTCAGTTTCAACTGTTTAACTTCTCACTTATTTTGGTTTTGGGCAGAATTCTACCTGTTTCCCTTTAAGTAATTATTTTCCTTGCATTTTCAAGAGTATTCTTGTACCTCCTATTTATATAAATCTTTAGTTCAAAGGTAGCTGATGTTCATTAAATGTGCTACTGAATTAAATATTTAATGCAAGCTAAACACAAAACCTGTGGCTGGGTAATAACGCTGTAATGGAACAAAGTCTTGTACTACAAGATGAAAGTTGAGTGAAGTTTCACACAGTCAGACCTGAGTAATTTCAGACCAGGGAGCTGTAAAGAGGCTGGCAAGCAGCAGGATGATTTGCAGTTGTATGGATGGCTATCCTGACGGAGAGAACCTGGTCACATCTTGTAATCATTCTGCAAGCACTTCTGGCAGCAGTGCAGCACCCCGAGGGCCACTGCTGGGGTGTCAGCAACAGCAGCTTTCTGGCACTGGGCTCTTATTCCAGAATAGGGAAGCTGCAGACCCATAGCAGGACTTCTTCAGTGTATGTGGTGTATGTGCTGCTTGGCACAGCAGAGCAGTGTTTTTCGCTTGGACACCACCTGCCACAGTGCTCAGTGCCTCCACCCCTCAGCTGTCCTCCCCAGAAAGCAAGGCTATGCACATAAGCTGTGCTATGACCTTAAGCTGCTCCTCTCAGCTTCATAAATCCTCCACATTTTCAGGGACTCGGGAGAGAGAAGGTGGGGAGAAAGCTGCAAGTATACCTATAGACAACAAAAACTGAAAGAATCCCAGTTACCAGTGAACTTTCTTTTTCTCCGAGTGCTTATTTATACATGTAATCACACAGTATGTGACTTCAGGCAGCACCTTCAGCGTACCACTGTGTAGCTGGAGAAGTGCCCTGGTGTCCTTTAAATGAATTAAGACAGAGGGACTCTTTTTTTCTTGACAGAGCAATCTTGTGCCTAAAAATATCTGTATTTGTGTAGTGCAGTTACAGAGAGGGTGAATGGAGTCCAGATGGCAGATTTGCCATTTGCAGAGATGAAAACATCCTGCAGAGAGGTCACTAGTACCATCTGAGCTGTAATGGAAGTTCAGATCATACTGTCCTGTCCTGCCTTACTGATGCTTAACAGGTTTTAACATCATCTGTGACCCACTAAGTCTCTGTGTGGAGATCACTGACCCTTTACAAGCCTTGAGACACAAAATTCAAAAGACAGGAAAAATTTTGTACGTCCAGATTTTCAGAGAGAGACATGGATTGCATAGAACATGCAAGAGTAGTTTAGTCAGAAAAAATCACAGATTAATTTTCCAACTAAAATGGAAGCTAAATAACTTCTTGGAGGGACACCCAGGAGGAGACCTAAGCATGGCTTCTATGGTACTACGATCCTATGACTTTGTCAGGAAAAAAAAGAGGCTATTTTCACTGAGATGAAGGAGGAAGCTCTGTGCTGACCTGTCAGGGACAGGTTCAGCTTCTCCAAGGACTGGGACTTCTATCTGGCAGAGACCCTCAGTGACACATCAGTGAATTCCACTGTAGTGGAGCAATAAAAGCCAGAGCAACCTCTTACTGTGAGAACTGTTTTTCTTACTAAAAAGATTCACTGACTATTCCTTGCCTGGGCTGGTGGCTCTGCTGTTCAGTCCCACTTAACCACAGGTTAGGTGGTTTCATGGCAAAATGTATCAAACAGAACATGAGGTCAAGTTGGCCTTGTAGGAATGTATAAATATAATCCCTTCTACTACTGTCAGCTAAAGCATCACATATGAGGTTTTGCTGTTCAGGAGTGCAAGTGGTAGACCTGGACTGAGAACCTCTAGTGGCAAGGACAAGACCAGGGTAACCTACCCAGGTAGTAGGAGAAGATGTGGTTAGTAGGTCAAGCGATGGGGTGTGGTTAGTAGGTCAAGAGAGGTTCTCCTCCCCCTCTACTCTGCCCTGGTGAGGCCACATCTGGAATATTGTGTCCACTCCCATTCTGGGTCCCACAGTTCAAGAAGGACAGGGAACTGCCTGAGAGAGTCCAGCACAGAGCCACCAAGATGATTAAGGGAGTGGAGCATCTCCCTTATGAGGAAAGGCTGAGGGAGCTGGGTCTCTTTAGCTTGGAGAAGAGGAGACTGAGGGGTGACCTCATTAATGTTTACAAATATGTTAAGGGCGAATGTCAGGAGGATGGAGCCAGGCTCTTCTCAGTGATGCCCAATGGTAGGACAAGGAGCAATGGGTGTGAGCTGGAACACAGGAGGTTCCGCTTAAACTTGAGAAGAAACTTCTTTACAGTGAGGGTGACGGAGCACTGGGACAGGCTGCCCAGGGAGGTTGTGGAGTCTCCTTCTTTGGAGACATTCAAGACCCGCCTGGACGCCTTCCTGTGTGATCTCGTTTAGGTGCCTGCTCCAGCAGGGGGTTGGACTAGATGATCTTTTGAGGACCCTTCCAATCCCTGACATTCTGTGATTCTGTGATTCTGTGATGAGGAGGGGAAATGTTCTGACTACAAGTGCAGAGCCCTACTCCTGCAGCAGGGAGGAAGACCACAATGTGTAGTGTGTAAGTGTACACACCCACAGTGTGTGTGTAAAAACAGACAAGTACCTGAAAAAGAGACTACTCTCTCAGGAAAAAAACAATCTCACTTGCATGACAAATTACCAGTGTCGACCACATTAGCATATACATTGTTTTTCTTTTGTAATGTATTTATAGTTTTACATGTTTTCATTTAAAAGTAATTACTCACAACTAGTTCTAAAAACAATCTCCCTTCTGAAACAGCTCTTATGCCAGAAAGTAAAAAGATGGGCAAAAGCAGGAACAGTATATATACATTTTTTGGGAAAGCTTAGTAACCTTTTCCAGTCTACAAGTGTTAACACTAAAAGCAAGCAGGCATTTATTTTGCACTTGCTAGATTGATGTTCCAAATTTCAGTTCAATATATAAACTGTAAGGTTGTTTTCTTCCCTTTGTTTCTGAACATACACAATGTAGGAAACAATTTCATTTTTTCACATGATGCTCATCTTGAAAAGCCTTAGGAACAGACAGCCCATGTATTGAACAGATTTCATACCCCCTTTTTTATTGAAATGCAACTGTAATTCCCCACTCATGATAATGTCTTTTCTGAACAAACCAAATTTTAGATATGGCTCACAGTGGGCATTCATGAAATTAAACAAAGAAATTAAAATTACTTCATTTTTCTATATCAAGTGGCTAGTTAGGGGCAGGGGGAATACAAAATTACAAGAATGAGAATAAAAATAACATATCATTAATTAGTTTTATTCAGTAAAATACTGTCTGCTTTGGCAACAGAATTTATGTTCTTTTGATATCTTAGAAGCATTTGTGTTTAACTATATTTTTTATTATATCTGTATGTGAACATTATTATACACTGCTGTACACTTTGCAGTTCTTCTAATCTCATACTTGCATATATATATGCTGATGTATTTTAATTATTTGGAAACAAGTTAAAATATTGCTATTTCATAACTGTGTGCAACTGTAGACTTTTCAAATGTGTTTTTTTTTCCAGTACAAGTCAGTACCCTGTAAATGGAACATGTAACTATTTGTCCATTGAACCAAGCATCTGAAAAATCACCAAAAGAGTTAAAGGGCAGTGCCTCATGAACAACACTGTTATTAACTTCCATTCAAAGCCATTATATAGCATGGTATGTTTTCCCTCTGGAAAAGGGTAAGAAGACGATTATAATTTAGGAGGAAAGAAGGCCTAAATCAGAAGGAAAACATCTGCCCAGATAAATCTTCTTACTTGGCATGTGATTATCACACTCCCAACACCCTACAAAATAGGACAGCTTCACTTACCCTTCCTGGAGGAACCAGTGTGAAATAAGGAAAACCTATCTAATATAAATATCCAAGAAACAAATCTCATAGAAAGCAACAGCCCTGTGCTGAATGGTATTGCAGAAGTGAGTGTGCCAAAGATTTCAGAAGTAGCTGAGGTTGAAAAACAAGTGCAACTGGAGATGTTTAAGGAAGAGGTCAGCTATAGGTTTCCATATGGCAGAAAAAAAGCTGAATAGGGAGAATAAGAACTGGTGTCCTTGTAAGAGGCATCGTGTAAATTAATCAATCACAAGCCTTTTAAAGTTCAAGTTTAGCTTGGGTAAGGTGTTTAGTTCAGGGCTGATTTCCACTTTATTTAAATTATGAAGCTGTGAACTTCAGAGTTTACTCTTAGGCTTTCTCAAAATCACAGAAACTACTGTATGTCAAGATGACACGCATCCTCTTTGTTGAGGAAAAACAGTTGTCCATTTGTCCGGCTGATGGAAATAAGGTCAAGGGAGTTCAACACCTGCTTTAGAAAAACATGCTTGATAGTTACCACATTTTGTTACAACAGGTGCTGAACTCATCTAACCTTGGTCATGCTAGAAAGACAACTGTTTTCAGCGCTCTCTGATGGGAGGAGTAAGCTCTGGCATGTTTATTAGCGATATTTGTACTGTGGTTACATCTTTGCATTCTTCTGGAAATGAATAGCTAATGGGTTTGGTTAGGCAATTGAAGTATCTTCAAAGGGACTTCTCTTAGCCTAAAACCTCTGTGTTACTTCAAGATGGGTGAATGAGGCTGATACTTGTCTGTACTCATACATGTGGAAAAGGACTCCTAGAACAATCTAAGAAGCCGGGCTGCCATGTGAAACAACAAAGGTGGATCTCGGTTTGTAGCATGATGGTCTGACCCTCAGTGGCACAGCACAGTAAACTGCCTAGTCCAGTAAAAAGCAAGTCATAAAAAAGACAAAAAATTTTGCAAATAAAACCACTGAATTACAGTTGAGCATTGTTACAATGAAATAGCTCATGTACAACTTCATAAACACTTCAACTGGTGCTCTTAAATTTCCAGATATATTTACTTTACTTCTCTAAAGCACATTAAAGAAAAAGTGTTCTTTGTTATCTGGGACTATTTGGAATCTTTAGCCGTTCACTTAACACATCATAATGTCTGTCACAGGCTTTCCTAAAACACCAGGGAAAAATGCATACCTCAGGAGAGGAATAAATCTCTTAAAAGGTATTAGTGTAATTAAGTAGGTCACCCTGTAGAGGTGAAGTGCCTGTCAGTATCGGTGAATTTTAGTCCTGATTCAGCAGAGTGCTTAAGCAAGTTCCACTAAAATCTGTAGGCAAATATATGTGCAAATTCTTTTCTGAGACATGGTCTTTAATAGCTGGTGCTGGGGGATTTTGCCTTTCACTTCCCGGTGGAGAGGCAGCCTTAGAACATGTGACAGAGCCAGATGTCCAAACATAAATTATAAGTCTGTGTTTCAACTTTTTTGCTCTTCTTCTCCTGAGTTATCTAGGTGTAAACCCATCCCATCCCAAACACACGTGCTTGAGAGTTGCGTTTGAACTCTTGTATAACCTGTGACAAATCTGCAAGGAATCAAGGCAATGAGTTTAATATTTTCAAGCCTGTGGGTGTTTACACAGAATCACAGACAAGGGTTGAGGCTGGAAGGGGCCTCTGGCAACTGTTTAGTCCATTTCTCCCTGCTGAGAGCAGGGTCAGATAAAACAGGCTTCTATCAGGTTTTCAATTATCTCAAAGGTTAGAAACTCCACAATCTGCCTTGGCAACCTGTTTCAGTGTTATATCAGCCTTACAGTTAAAAATGCTTTTTCTTGTACTTAAACAGAATTTCCTGTATTTCAGTATGTGTCCTTTTGTCCTTTTATTGGGCACCACTGAGAAGCCTGGCTCTGTCTTCTTTGCTCCCCACCATCATATAGTTACATGCACTGAGAAGATCCCCCTGAGCCAACTCTTCTTCAGGTAGAACAATCCCAGCTCTCTCAGCCTCTCCCCATATGTCACTGTCAAGAATTAAGAGTAGGCTATTGCTGTCCTGGAAGAGGCTGACACTGTTGCCTGAGGGACCTTGCCCAGGAAGCAGGTGTCAGTCCTGCTGAGAAGGTATAAGTGAAACCTTCTGGCATGAAGAGACAGGCTCTCAAGGAAACAGCTAATTTTTTCTAGGGAGTGCTCATTTAGAGTATGGACTAAGTCATCCTGGAAGAGGGATTCTAGGAGTGGCCATCTGAGGCAGAATATATGATCTGTCTTTTCTGGTATGGTCTTACTGCGGTGGCTTTTTTTAAATTAAAGATGAACACCATGAAGATGATAAAACAATAATTTTTGCATTGTCGGAGAGCACTGGAAGACTGACCTGTCTTTCACATGCATTACTGAAGACTGAGAGATTGCTTGCAAAATATGTCTGTTTCTGAAGCATTTATTTCAGTACAAGCTTTGGAAACAAAGTGTTGATAAAGGGAAGCAAGGTTCATGCCGCACATAAAGCGTAGCCCATCATAACGACTGGCTTGTGTACTACTATTTTAGCTCGTAGATTCAAGAGTTCAAGATTCAAAGGGTGTTTGCTGCTCTGACTCTGACAGCCTTTCACATGATTCTTCACAGACTGTAACGTGAGTCTCCTGTCTCTGATATTCCTGGTGGGGTCTTCCCTGGCCAGTTGCAGATCTTTATTTGCTACTTTTCATTGCTAAATCTGCCTCATATAGAGGAAATTTTGAAAACAGTGAGGTAATCTGGCTCTGTCATGGCAGTTGAAATGAATATGTCTTCCTGATACTACACTACAATGTTATTTAAATCCACGATAGGGTGTGAAGCATGCTTCCTTTACCTTTCTGTGTCCTGGTTCTTCATGGACATGGCAGGAGAATTGCTGTTTCTGATGTCCCTGTAGAAAATAATAGCCTGACATGAAAGATGGATCCCAAAGGACTGAATGAGCAAACCGAATGGTCAGAGGGACAGACAGACCAGCTGTCACTGCACACAGAAGTCAGCAAAGGATAAGGTATGCGAACTCTTCACCAGGCTGCAAAGTTCTCATAGCTGTTCAGACAAGGAAGTTCTTTCCCTTTTTTGACCCTAAAGATTAAATCATAACCACTCAAGTGCAAGGATTTTATATTTTAGTCATTCCAGAAATGGCTGAAGAACACTTTACTGTCATGCAAATAGGCATTCCCTACTGAGCATGCCGGTATTTCAACTTGCTACTCTCCCAGCACCTAAGAACCTGTTCAGGTAGGAGGAGAGATGCTCCCATGTGCTGAGTCACCTCTTGGCAGGGTGTCTGTGAAGTGTTTTGTGTGCTGGATGTGCTCCAGTCACATGACAGATCTCATGCAGTTGCATGCTGCAGTTGCAGTTGAGGAAAGTGCCTTTTGGTAGGCCTGATTTCCAGAAAGACCTCACCAAGCTGAGTGAGTGGACAAAAAAGTATCAAATTTGTGCCAGTATAAAAGAAGTGAAGTAAATAACATTGGGGGAAAATAGTCTAAACTGTGCTTTTGGGATGCTTGAAATTGGGAGTTATATCTCAGGGAAAAGAGCTAGCAATCATCACCAGCAGTTCCCTGAAGTCATCAGCTTAAGATAAACAGAAGTCAAAAGGTGAAAAAAAAAGGTCAAACTTCATCAGAAAGGGCACTGAGAACAGAACAGAAAGCATGATTTAGCTGCAATACAAAATATCATACTCACATCTTGGGCACTGTGTGAAGTTTGATCCTCGCAACACAAGGAGTCATAGTGGAGTTAGAAAAGGTGCAGAGAAAGGCAAGAGAAGTGATTAAGGATGTCAAGCAACTGCATTAAAAGGAGACACTTAAAGGGCTAAATCTTCAATTCTGAGTGGAGAAAGCTCAGTGAGAAATGTGGAGGCACTCAATTAAGTGAATGCAGAGCTGCTAACTCATGAAATCCTTCAGGAATAAAACTAGGTGTCACCCATTAAAGCTAGTGGAATATGGGTTTAAAATGGGTAAAGGTATATACATATATATATAAATGGTTTTGGGGGGTTTTTTTACACAGTAGGCAATTGAGTTTTGAAATTTGCTGCCAAGAATTTTGGAGGCAGGTAGTTTCAGAAGAGGATAAAAGGAATTAGAAACTCCTAGAAAAAAAGTCCAATAATATATTAAAGAAAATGAACAGGAATTCCTTAATCAATGACTGTGGACATGGGAGGAATAGTAGGGAGGCAGTGGCCAAGAGTGCGTGCTTGTCCTGATAACATCTCCTGCTGCCACTGGTGGAGGCAGAATACTGGTCCAGCACAGTAGGTTATTTCTTATACACTTATTTTCAACACTGAGCCCTACTGAGACATAATTTGCATCTGCTTCACAGCAGCCTAATCTCCTCCCTTTTCCACAGCCTCATCTACGAGAGCCAGCTGGTCTTCAGATTACAGAGCAGTAGATCAGGTCAATCTAGTACATCTGGTGTGTGGGGTGGCAGAGCGGTAGATAGACTGTGACAACATGTAGTAAGCGCATGAGAATCTCAGGCAACATCTGGAGAGTGTGAGACATGGTCAAATGATTAAGTCCTCTGCTCCATATCATGATTGGCTGTTTAAGGACTCCTGCCAGAGGAAAGCATTCAGAACATCAGAGTGATAGGCAGTAACAACAAAAAATATAAATTATTCTTTCTGATTCCTTCTGTTTGCATTTTGGCTCCTACTACAGGACTTGTTGAGAGTAGGATTATGGGAGGCCATGAACAAGCTTAAAATCTGTGCCCTACTTAACCACCTCTGATTTTGTATGTGGGAAGGACGTGGCCTAAATATGACCCACCTAATATATATAATATATTCCATGGCATGTAATGTTTTGACAGCTTAAGTAGATATATGAGCACTGAATTGGTAACTCATTCAAATAAAAACTGGTATGCCTCCTATCTAAGTATTGCAAGTTCTGGTTTTATTCAGATAATTGTGTTTATTTTTTCTTTTCCAACAAGATAATTGTGCATATTACTTCCGTCTCTGGTATGTGTTAGTCTTGTCTAGCTTTTTTCTAATGCACTCTCATGAAATTTTAGATACAGATATCATCTGTGTCAGTAATGAGGAATGTAGGTGCTGGACAGGAGCCGCAGGTTGAGAATCTATTTTTCCTGCCTCACAAAGACATTGTTTAGGTCAGAATTTTTTTTCCCCAAGTACAACACTGCATGGACTGTGTGAACACATCATAAATGGACTTACCTTTGTAATGTGCCTGCTAGGAACATTTCCATTCTATAAATCAGGAGCTAAGACATGGAGAAATTTGTGTCAGAGGCAAAGATAAGAAATAGCTTTGGAGTGCCTTAACTCCAGTTGAAATGATGGACCATGTCTTTTGGTGAGCTTGCCACAGCTGCAGAGCACTTCCAGGGATGCTGAAGGGGGAAGATGAGTTTTATCTGCAATGTCTGATCGACTCTAATAATGCTATATTTGGCACTCATCAGATACTTTCCTTCCAACTATTTAAAACTCTTGCAACTATTTACAGGTAAGTGGCATAATGCAAATTACACGACTGGAAACCGGCATAAATGCAAGGGGAGAGAGGCTAAATCAGTCATTAGGGAAGCTCGCAATAGATCCCAGAAGCTTGGGCCTCCAATCATTTGCTTCAGTCACATGAAAATTCATTACTTACTTTTTTCTTCAATGCTCTCCTCCTCTTCCCTTTTTCTCTTTCTGCATCTTTCCTCAACATTGTTTTTTCTTTGTTCAGTAAATGGCTGGTTGCTCTTGACAGCTCAACATCTTGAGTCTTAAACCATTTTGCACCCTTGTTAAAGTCTTTTCTGACTCCTGAACCCCTGCCTGTGGGCTGATTGTCTGGGAAAACTGTATCAGAATTAAGAACAGGGTTCTTATTCTCCACAAAGAGAGAACCAAGGGGATCAGGAGTGTCTCCCAGTCATATTCATGTGGAAGTCTGACAGGCAAATAGTTGCTGCCATTGCTCACAGACAATGAATTGGAAGCTTGGAAATCATGCTTGCTGCATTCCCTCATGTTGTCCTCAAGCCTGGGATCAGCATGCATCGTGAGCAGATGTGCTTGCAAGTAGTCTTTTCATACTAAACCATGTTCTGCAACAATGCTGTAGTCTCTAATTATTTTTTGGAAGAAAATTGCTACTTGAAGAGTGTTGCATATATCTCTCCATAAATGACACCTTTCCCTTTTAAGGGACTATCAGGAAGGCAGGTCAACAATTTACTGTGGAGATACCAAAGGCTGGGGAAATGGACTGTTACCTCTGTCAGTTTCTATCTCAATGGCTTAATGAGAAGATAAAAGATACAGACATGATTTTGCAGCACATAATCCCAAAACTTGATTTCAGTTGCTTAAAGGAATCTCTGTCTAGATATAGACTTTCTCTGTCCTTTCCCTCCTGGATCTCATTTCCTTGCTTTTTTTTCTCCTGTCTCTTATATTTATTCTCTTCTTCTTTAGCATTTCTATTACCTTTCTTCCCAAAATTTGATAGACACTGCTAAGTAGGTCTTCTGAGGACCCTGGGAAAGCAAGACGAGGTTTGAGAGCCATTATGCAACATATTTAAAACAGAGCTGGGGAAGCCACTGGAGGATCCCTGCACTCATTTGTTTTTAGCTTTGAAAGCTCAGTTAAATTAGTTGTTCCTTTGGGTTGCTGGAGCTCAAAGGAGCAACAAAAGTGATTAAAAGGATAAAAAATGAAAAATTATTTTTATCAAACAGATACTGGCATAGGTTTCTTGAAAAAAAACAGTCTTGCTATTTCCCAAACCCATGAGAAAAGGAATGGCTGAAGGAATCTTGTTCATTCACAGGCTCTAATTATGAGTGCAATTTCATATTGATTGAATGACTGAGCGGGGGTTATGTGTGTCTGTTTCTACCATTTAATGGCTTACTTTAGACTGATCTATAAACAAGCTTCCCATTGGCTTTATTTTTTCCCCCATTCTAAGGGAATAATACAGTTTATAGTAAGGTCGGTTGAGTTATTTTGACAACAGAAATCTGGTACAGAAGAAGTCTGGCCCTGCAGCCCTTTGGCAGGTGAGCATATCTTGTAGTGTGGAGTTCTGGGGAGTCAAGAAAGGTCCCCTTATACTGAAGCAATCAAATCCTTGTTTGCATTTTTGGACACTCAGTATCAATACAGGCATAAAGCTGAGCAGTTCCAAGATTACAAATGAAGAAATGCAGTTGCTCAATTTCTTTTTTCTGTCGACACAAAAATGAAAGAGTAAGTCTGGTGGGAACACATTATACATGCACATAGTTGCAGCGAAGAGCTTAGGCATACTAATGTATTTCTCACATGTTTGAAATTTTATGCCCCTTACTGGAGATTTCAGTAGTCTTTGATTAGAAAAGCCTGGGACCAAAGACAAGAAAACACAAAAAGAACCAGAAGATCCCCTGTGATATGATGCAAAACTGAAGATGAAAAATTGTAACTCAGGGCAGAGAACATTCCATTCTCTCTGAGGATTTGTGAAGGGATGAATGAGAAACAGTAATTAAGTGCCTAAGTCCGCTTCACTATACACTCTGGCTTATCCTTGTATTGAGATGAGCATCTCTCTGTAGCCACAAAACTACAGTAAATGTGAATTTAGACATGCTTGTTAGAAAATACACAGAAGAGCAATTTTTGTTACACCTGGAGAAAAGCAAAACAAATTATCTTTGATGTTAAATCTTTACATCTTATTTCTACAAAGTTCTCTGTGGTTGCACAGGCAGGTCTAAAAGATCCCTTTACAAATTTCATACTTAGACTCTTGATATGAAAGCAATGAAGTTGTATTAGTCATTCAAATTTTTAAGATGGCCAAGGACTCATTAAATAAGTAATATATTTCTTATAACTTTTTTCCTTGCCATTTAAGAAATTGTTTTGATGTTATTATGAAGATTTTTCTTATTTTCTCCTGCCAGTATCACATCTTATAACCCCTGTCTTCAGCTCTACTACAGCAATATCTATGAGGATGAAGACGTAGCTGTTTAATACCTGCATCCTGTTCAAAAATCAACAACTGGTCTCTATCTCTCCCTCAAAAAAAATTTTCAGAGATTCAGCACATTCTTACATCAAAGAAAGGATTATTAGTTGGAAAATGTTCCAGAAAGCAGAAAACTATTTAGGTAGAAGACAAAATAAAATGATCATCCATGATTTTTTAGAAGTCACAATATACAGCTAGTCTATATTTTAATTAATCTGTATGACTTTTTATTTCTGTGGTCACTCAGTGCTTCATATCAGTAATTTGAGGTGAACTGGGTCTGAATCCTTGCATTCATAGACTTCCAAATGAGCTACAGCAGCACATTCATATGCCACAAGGAAACCACTAGACATACCCACACTGTCTGTGGGAAGAGCACCGAAGCTGTCTTCAAGACCAGATTCACTGCCTATGCAGACAATGAACCTGAAAACATGGCCCCAGATAGAATGGGACAGTGCCTAATGGAGCACATAAGCTCCTTTGTGCCTGAGCACCCGAAGTGACTTAGCACAGCACTGGCATATCCAGGCAGGCCGGCTGCTGGCTGGCTGCAGGTGTCCACAACTCACCCATGTCGGTGAGAGACAGACAGGTTGATGCGCGTTCACAGCTGCTCCCAAAACTGCTTTATAGAAGAGGTGTGAACATAGCTGCTGGGGTGATTCATTGCTGCTGCTTTTCAGTTTATCATTGACACAGTCTCATGTGGCAGGGAAGGGGGGAGCTGGTGGGTAGCATGAAGAATTAGACTGATACTCATCAGAACGATGAGGAAGAATGAATAGATAAAATAATAAGCACGTAGCACCTGTGTTTTGTAGTGATGAAAAGGGGGAATCGTGCAGCATGACACCAGCTGGGGAGTTATAGTGACAAGAGTCATTGAGCATCTGTACAGGGAGGAATGACTTGCACTTATCTAGGTGCATGGTGTTTTGCACCAGGAGATGCCATTTCATTAAGATCCCATTAAGAAAGGCACTCAGACTGTGTAAAGTATTGTTTAAAATGCTAGTTGTTGAGGTTAACGCTATAAAGAAGAATAGGATGGTAAGTGACAGCAGAGTCAGCTTTGTCAAGCATGTTCAGCATGGGCAGGCCAAGAGTGAAGTGTATTTTTTATGATGTATTTTCTATGTGTCTCAAACATGTAGCAGTGACATCTGAAAAGTCTTCAGTGCAACCACCCTGGTCTATCTGTACACTTCTGCCACCACCTCTGTTGTTGATCCTGCCATGGCTTGTACCAAAGCGAGCTAACGGGATTCTTCAAAGGCAGCCTTATGTCATTCTCCCTGGTTTCACAGGAAAAGAAACATAGTGTCCCTCTTGATAAAAGAGATAGGTTAAGTGAGCTTCAATTCTTGAAGAATTTCTTGAAGAATTTCTTGAAGAATTTCTTGAAGAATTTCAAAACAGGTATTTAAACAATGAAGGCCAGAGGGTAATAAGTAAATAGCAGGGCGAGCTTATAAAGAACAAGTAATGTAGCACTAATCAAATTTCCTTCTATAACATGGTAATTCACCATGTGGATACTGGAGAAATGGTAAATGGTCTGTCTTAATTTGGTCTTAGATTATATAAGCAACTTGGGATATATGGTATAGTAAATCTAATAACATGGTGAATGGAAAACTGGTTAGAAAACTGTACTCAAAGGACAGTTATTAATATTGCTCTGTCAAAACAGATTATTGGATTAAGTGTGTTTAGAAAGGTTTTTTCCTAAATTAATATTTTCACCATTTTTGCTAGTGATTTAGATGATGGAAAAAAATCGTGTTTTATTATTAAAATACTAAATAAATAAAATATGTTTAAATAAGAACAAGCACAAAGCAATGCCCTTTGAAATAACTATTTGCATGACTGAAAGATGGAAAACAAACAGTTAGATGTCCTTTCTGGGCAAAATGATAAGGAGATTTGGTAGATCACAAACTGAATATAATGAAGGGTGCAGAAAAGTGTGTAACACTATGTGTGTAACACATACCTTAAAAGCATGCATCGTAACTCTCCCGGTTAGCTCTGTCAAGACCTCATCTGGACCATTATCCTCAGGCTGGGCAGCCCATTTTAAGAAATCTATGAAACAGCAGGAAGCAGCAAAGATGATCAAAAGCCTGGAAAATCTGGCATTGAAACAGATCCTTCACCAGACACAATACTTTGGGGGCCTTTGATGCTCTTCCAGCCTTCTTACATGGCACGAAGTAACTCCCCCCCGCAGTTCAGTTTAGGAAGTGTTTTGTGTAAGTGGAAATCAGAAATGCTAGGAGACAAGGTGTGAAGACAAGTTCATAGTTTGGATTAGATGGAGAGAGTTGGGTCAGAGGAAACTTTGTGGTGTGAACAGATGACATTGCTCAGAGATAAAGGAGAAGAAAATGGACCTAAAACCAAATGAGGTTTTGGTAGGGTGTGAGCTCCACTGTGACTCCAAGGAAGGAGAGTAGGTGGCCCACTACACTTTTTACTTAAGCAACTACCAGAGAAACTCACTGAATCTGCAAATATAAAATATAATATAATTACTTTTCTATTTTTGTGTTATTGCCCAAATAATGCAATCTAAATGTGGCATAAGACATTTAATAAAAGCATCTTCAAATATCTACCATTTGATTAGGTGAGTGAATGACATTATAAAGGTCAATTTCATTATGTTTCATGAACTTGCTTGATAGAAAAGCCTCAAAATTATTTTATGACAGAAATGATGTTTTAAGACAAAGCATAAGCTTTTGAAGAAATTATTTCCTTTTGCAGTGCTTAGAGTACATACACTAGGATACATGTATGTCATGTAGATTGAAAGATTAATCTCCCATTATCCCATATGTTGTTGAGCCTCTTTGGGAATTCATGCTTTGTGCATTCGGCTGACAAAGCAATCTTTCCTTCAGGATTCAGTATTTTATGCTGCTTAGTGCTAACCACAGCTGTCCACATGGTAGTTCTAGTTAAAAAAATTAATTGAATTGCATTAGCAGAATATTTTAGGGACATTCATAATGGAATCTTAAACTTCATAAACTTTCTGGGCAAGTTTGCTTTCTGACTAGTTATCTATAGGGCACTAGTACCAACACAGTATTTCACTTATAAAATGGAACTGATGATAGAACATTAGACAAAGCTATAGTGGAAAGGTACAGTTGTGGCTAAGTACAGCAGTTACAATGTTTTACTCAAACCCAGCTAATCCAAAGATCTCCCTCTCAGATGAACATAACCTTTCTCAAACTTTATTTATATGACTAAAAACAAAAAAGCCAAAGTAACAGGAATGGAATTTAGACCTGACTGATTATGTGAAGGTAAGTAAGAAGGTGTTGATGTGTGATGACTGTACCTAGAAATTCCCTTTAAAAATGTGTCCTTGCCTAAGTGTGCTTGCACAGAAAGAATAAATTTCTGCCGCAAAGGTTTTCCAGACTAAATAAATAAGAAAGAAAAGGGACAGAAATGCAGAGAAATGAGGATGTTCAAGATGTTGTGGCCAGGGAGTTGGAAATATTATCAGTAGTATTTCTGAATCCCAGCCCAGTGACTCAGTGAAACACACTGCCTGAAGAAATCTAAGTTTCCTGTACAAATACTTCTTGAAGGTCCAACTGTGCGTGGCTTGCTCAAAGTATTGGTCTTGTTGATTCCAAAAAGCTACTTATATGAATAAGGTGAAGATAGTTTAACCCTAGAGTTTTCTAGTCTTTCATTTATTTAGGCTGCTTATATCCCTTCTGAATTGGTAGACTGACCAGCAGATCTCCCCCATAAAGATATCTCGTGAAGGTAGTGTCTTCATCAGACTCTCCTCTCTTTTCTCTTGCTCTCTTCTCCCTTTACGCTGTTCTGTATAAGTAATTGTATTAAGTTTCTGATGACACAGAGAATGTCTCTTTTCTGTCTTACAATAGTCCTTTCAGTGTTACTGTTTCCCTCCAAATAGTCCTCTTCTATTCCCAGTACTATTTCCTCCTGTTGAATTCAATATGTTTCGGATGGTTTCCCCGATGTATTAGTTTGTAAGATACATTCGTTTTACAGTTGCTTTCCACATGTTATTTAGTTGCAATACTGTTAATCTCGCTACACTGTTATTTGTATCTCCTACCAAATTAGAATCATATTGTAACCTTTTAATATAGTCTACAGCGTGGATTTTTTAGTCTTAAACAGGAAACCTGATGGCTTTGTTATCTGATCTCATTGACATAGCAGGATGTTCCTTCTTAACCTTAACCTTAACCTTAACCTTAACCTTAACCTTAACCTTAACCTTAACCTTAACCTTGCTTTCTTCCTCTTCCCTTTCTTCTCTTCCTCTTCCTTTTCCTCTTCCTCTTTCTCTTCCTCTTCCAAAAGCCACATACATGCAGACATCACTGCATATTAAAAAATCATGTCTTGATCTGAACAGTGTTTCTATGTTAGTCATATCTTTTTAAGGTAAGATCACCTGACACTAATCTGTTCTGCCATGGATCAATATATCTCCATTTATTTTAATTCATGCATTCAGTCACAAGGTGTGCATTAACCATTTACATTTTCATGTCTGTGAAATGATGGCTTTGTTTCTAAGTTCTTTGATGGAGTTGAGCATCTAAATTAGTGCTCTGCACAGTCATAGATCATGAAAACCTCAGCAGAATAATCAATATTTGTCTTTCACTGAAAATAGGGCCACCAAGCAATGTCTATGGTGACTCAAATTAAGTAACCATTACTCAGAGTTTCACCCATGAAATCTGTAGCACTTCTGCTTCTGTAAAGCTTTTATAATGCTGTGGAAAGGAAAATATAGGACTCAAAACAGTACCTGTAGTGACCTGGAGAAGAGAGTCTGATCCCGAAGGTTATCCTGTTTGGTCTGATGTAAAATGATCAGTTGACTTTATGTAAAATATTGACTCTCCCTGCATGCTCCTCTTTTCTGTAGTGTTTAACATAGTAACCTTTCAGACTTCTTGAAGCAAACAAAAACAGAAGAACCTAATACCAAAGTACTTTGGCATCTCAAACTTTAGTGAGACAAGAATAATTTGTTAAGCAAATACTATTTTATTTGGTAATTTTTGTCCTTAACTTCATCTCTTGTGAATCTTTTTGTAACTGGAAAGTAAAAAGTTGAATTTCAAGACTGCAGTAAGTGTATTTGTCATTACAACTATCAGTTGTAATTCACACTGCTTGTATTAAAAAGATAGATGGTTTTGCATTTAAAGATAAGAGTTGGAGTCAGATCTGGGTTCAACGGATGACTAGATCATGCACTCCTGTAAAAGTCAGTGATGTTTCCCATAGAAACTGATTCTCCCACCTATACATTGAATAACACTTTTATTCTGTGAGTAGTATCTCTCTTCACTGCTTGCTTAAGGGCATGTCAGCCTAGACCCCATGGCAGCACAGAGATTCTTGAGATAAAACTGAAAAAAATAGTTGAATAATGAGCACTGAGAATGATGGGCTAATGAGCTCAAGGACCCCACATCACTGTCAGAACCTCCAAGTGGAATCACTGTGCTTCCATGTAGAATTAACTGACACAGAGTGGGTCAGTTCTGATCTTCTCCATCTCTCAACATTAAGATTCATCTGCTTTGGCACTTTAGCTCAAATCAGGAGTGCACTTGTGAAATGGATCTCCTCATAGTCCCCACTTGTGCACTTTAATTTGCACCATGGAGAAGCTATGAAGTACACAAAATGGCATCCTTCCAGATGAAGCTTAGGTGGGAGATTCTCCAGGAGCACATCTAATGCATTTGAACTGCTAATAAGCATTCAGCCCATGGGATGAGACTAGTGTTGTGTGTGAAAGGCACAGGGCTCAGGTTGGATCTTCTGCACTGTGTTTCATTCTGCAGATCCAGTTCTATTCCACTGATTGCTCATATAGACATAGTCAAAAATATACTTGTTCCCTAATTCAGGAGTTTTTGCTACAACAAATGCATTAAAACAAAACTGTGTGGGGATGACTACATCAATGATGGAACTCCACAGAATTCACTGGCGTTACACTTGGAATTATAGTTAACCAATGACATAATAAAATGTGTGAATTTGGATCAAATCTTTAATATAGAAAAAGCTGTTATAAAATGACAGCTGTTTAATTGCATATCACATCAAGAGGGTGAAATAAATATCTTCTAGTAATAATTTAACTAGTGGGAACTACAAAGAACTTGTGAATTCAGACATGCATATATCTCTGTTAGATAGCCTATAAATCTTACAAACTCTGTTATGGGAGTCACAAAATTACTGATAAAAATTAATATCTTTACTAAAAAAGAAACTGTGTTTAGACTTCAGTTTCATAAATCCATCATGACATTACTCATTCTCCCCTAGGAAGAAAGATCCTGAATGCAGCCTGCAGAGGTTTGATCGACCAAGTGACTGGATTTGGAGCAGATTTATGAGGAAATTTGCATCCCTTCAGTGAAGTGGGCTGGAGTATGGTAGGAACATGTCCAGTAAATCAGTGCCTATGCTAAGTCCAGTTCCTTTGTCTGTCAGATATGTGGCCAAGAAATATGCTTACAGCATAGGAAACTACCTGTACAGCATTTGGTATCTTGGCAAGGAAGGCAGCTTTAAACAGTCTTTGCACCTTTTAGTGATACCCTAGAGGCTGGAGAAGTGTTTGGTTTAATTTAGACAGCACTGTCTGTAATTTCCTAAGCATTGCATGGCATTTTACGCCCTTTGAACTTATTCCTTCTGACCTCAGAATGCTTCTTGTGCTTGGAAAGAGGTCCTAGGGGAAAAGTTTTATGGTTGCCTCTCCATATTGCTCAGGCAGTCCTCCCCTGGACAAACAGACATTTTAGTCTGTTTATACCATCTGGCACTTTTTTTTTGTTCTGAATCTTGCATTAGAAAACCTTATCTTCTAAACATGAAGTACTGACCACATTAAAAGACTTCTAATGTTTTGACTAGATTGCATATGACAGTGGTCCTTATGGCACAATCTCAGAGGATATGACAGAGAATGATCATCTTTTTATGCAGCACTTCCAGGGTTGTTTAATGAGGCCTATGGAGAAGATCTTCTTTGGTTTGTTTGTTTTTTGTTTTGTTTTGTTTTTCATTTCTGTAATAGTCTTTATAAAATCCTGTCAGTTTTCTGTCTTCTTACATTTTATGGCTTTTCCACAAGCACTTCCTAAAGTGGTGGAAAAATATTTCCTGGGTGTAAGTTTACAGGTTTCGTAGTACTGTGTGGAACTACACAAGGATGTTGCACTTGGCCTTGCAGAAAAGTCCTAAAAGTTTAAATTTCATTGTGGCCTAAAATTATAAATCATCTGAAAAAAACCCCAACCTTACAAGATTACTTACTGTTAGTACTGCATCCTGTGTTCCCAAATGCTTCTACAGCCCAGTGCTTTGCTCTCCCTCTCAGCTGTCCTATAATTCTCTATCCTGTAAAAGAGAGCTTTACTGCCATTTTTCTGCAGTTTTTCTCTTTCTCAGGCACCTCCTTCAGCTTTCAGCACTGCATTGCAAGCTCCAGATCAGATGCCACTTTCATATTTAGCACAGAGAGGGGACTGTGGCTTCCCTCACCCTTTTCCATTCACTACAGTTTTATGAGCAGTGCTTTGTTTCAGTAGAGAAGTGTGCTGGGCCCTACACACTCCTACTCTGCATCATATTTGGTCATTTATACCAGGACAGGTGGCACTAGGACCTGAAGGAGTTTTACAGACCTTGTATCAGTGTTACTAACAACGGAAAGGGCAAAAAGCAAGGATAAGTTGGACCCTAGCATATACTGAATTATCTTGCTTATATAGCATGTGAGCACACCTAAATTACAGATTCAAGAAATAGATGACACATTTTTACAGAAGATGACAATCTACTTTAGGCATGAAATGCCTTTTCTCTTCTTGTGTTTTGTAAAATAAGTCCCTTACAGATGCAAATGGGATGGCAGTAAATAAGATAATTCAGCAAAACCTAATTCATAAAAATGAAAATGTATACTCTCTTCCCTCTGGCAATATATTCCAATGTTTAAATCAAGTTTCATGTTTCTTTTAAACAGTCTTTAAGCCTGCCTCAATGGAAAAGTTATTCCAAAGCTTGAAAATATTCTCTATCATATTATTTATGAACTCAAAATATTTTTCCAGGGCCATGTATTATTTCTAAGCTTGTTTCCCCAGGAGTCCCATTATGAAATGAACTTTAAAGCTACAGTTGGAAGGTGAATTTAGTACCAGTCATATAAAATATAAAGTTCCAGTCCTGCAAACACATCTGTGTCTAACTTAAAGCCAATGAATATTTCTAACTCAGTGGAAGTACTCTCACTAAAGTTAAGTACATCTATTAAGTGTTTGTAGGCCTGGATCTGAAAGTACCACAATAATAATCATAAGTAAATATTTGTACAGCCTTTCCTTTCTCTAAATGTTTAATTCTCTGAGCATCTTTAGGATTCCTAGCTAAGAAGGAATTTTAATATTGTTTTGCATTATTAAAAGTTTTGGAGCAAACCCAAAAGCTAGAACTCTGCAGACCTTGACAATTTTGATTTACACAGGCATCAACAATTTCTGGGTACTCTGGTTCTGGTTTGTATCCCTGCAATTTAAGATTAGTAAGTTGTGTTCAACTTAATACAGACAAAGAAAATTTAGTAACTTCAGTTACAGCATTACGAAATATAAATGTGTTGAGTTTGGTTTTGATTGAAACCAGAAACAGGACAAATAGCTGCTTATTGGAAATTCTTAAAGGTAAGTCAAATTTAGAAAAAAATAAGTTTGTTTTGGAGAGGACGATGTTTCCAGCTTGTCTAGGTTAGAAAACTAGGCCTTGACTGAAAGCATTTAAATTCTTCTTTAGACAGAAATTTGCAGTTAAATAAGTATAAACACAATTTGACACCTTTTTAAGGT
This sequence comes from Antrostomus carolinensis, assembly GCF_000700745.2. Taxonomy (NCBI): domain Eukaryota; kingdom Metazoa; phylum Chordata; class Aves; order Caprimulgiformes; family Caprimulgidae; genus Antrostomus; species Antrostomus carolinensis. The sequence continues at coordinate 14,502 of NW_010321076.1, read as the reverse complement.
GTTCGTGAGCACAAGCCCACATTTCAGTTGTAACTGCCACACTTTGTTTTAAATATGGCCTCTTTTTCTTACCAGAGCCAAAAAGAGACAAGAGGAAGGAAAATGAGTCTTCCTTAACTCCACATTTCACAGGCATAAAAACAGGCTAGCAATTCCGCTTCATAAGATCCATTTCAAATCAGAACTGTTGCATGTTACATGTTCAATAGCTTTAGAAATATGTATTTTTTATTATATATTCCATATTTCCTTGTATTCTGGCTGTGCACATCTGATGGCCGCAGCCCATCAGCATTAGAGTTTCAGAGACTGACAGAAGTTCATAGTAAATGTGTGTAAAGGATCTACAGCCCAGCTTTTGAGGAAGAAAAACAGTCACTTTGCGACCAAATACAATATATGAGAATTGAAAGCAAGTACAAACTTGCTGCTGTGGTCCCAGCTGCATTCATGGATAAATTAGTATCAGCTTCTGTAGAAAGTGCTTTGCAAATACCGACGTGAAGCATATTTCAAAAGGGGCATATAGAGGGTCAACAGATCTGTAGAAATGTCCTTTCCCATGCCACGGAGAGGTGTGTGAGTGAAGATCTGTTGTTAACACAAAAGTGGTAAGAGAAATGTGTAATTATGCACATTTTGAGGAGGGGGAAGTATGGCTGTGGCAAAGGTCCCAGCTTATTTTGGAAAAAAAGTCATCCTGATGACAACAGGATGCTTTCATATAGATGTGGAGACAAGTGTGACTATCAGTGAGTGGATGACAGCTGTACACATCTGGGTAGGATGCACTGACCATCACCAGTGACCAGAAAGGTAATTATAATAGGAATTCCACTATACTAGGAATACTAGGAAGTGACTCATAGGCAAATAACTAGGAAGTTATGGAATTCTAATGCAAAAAATTACACATTAAAATTTGAATGGGCTTTGCAGCGTAAACTTTTGAACATTTACAGTATACAATTTGTTGTTTTTATTTTTAAGTAGACCTCCACTTCAGCTCAACATATAGTCTCTGCAAAAGATCTCAGAAATGAATAATAGTGCTGATATTTTAAATGACAGTAGGAACATTAAGCAAAACATAAGCACAGAGGAAATACTGTATGACTCCTATATTAATTCCCCCGTAAATTACATCAAACTCAACTGCCACATTCTGTGCCTGCAGTAAAGAGAAAATAAAGTATCAATTTGGGTAAATCTGGATATTATTGTGTTCTTAAAAAAAGATTAAAAAACAAATCAAACCACATCCCACAGTTGCCAAGATCTTGTGACAAAAAACCTGCATCTTGAAAGCTACTCCAAAAATAGAATGAATTGTCACAATATACTTCTACTCAGTGAAGAATTCACAGCCTCTTGAAGCATACAAAGCCAGTAAAATCCAGGTGCCCCCAACTCTTGTAGCACAACATTGTATAGAAATCTCCTTTCCTCTGGCACACCAGTGTTCCTCCCTGCCAGGGTTCTTCACACAAATTGACTGAGTCTCATGGAAGGGTTGTTTTGGATTATTTTTATCCTTTCATCAGGTTTCTAGAGTCTTATGTTTCTGTTCCCACATGCAGGGTTGCAGTAGCAGACGAAAAGAGAAGAAAAAAACAGCATACAGCTCAGGGGAAGATAGGGTTGAGAAAAATCTTTCTTCCTCATTCCTCACCTTTTCCATGTTGAGTTGTATTAGACTTTGAGATTGGTTTCCTTCCCAAAAATGAGAAATAGAGGACAAACACTCAGATGCCTTACACGACAAAGAGTTGCAAAAAAGCTGTCAAACCAACACACATTGGGAAATAGCCGGAGAAATATCAGCTCTCCTAGTTTTATTTCTTATAATTGAACCAAATCTGTAAAAGGTTTGCACTGGTAACAAAATTCAATCTGCTAGAGTAAAACCCTTCCTTGGAGCAAAACAGCTATCGTTTATCCATCTCTCAAATTAATCTTTGCCAAGAAAGTACACATAGCTCAAAAGTTAAACAAGATATTTTTGTTCCTAGCTACCCACAAAAGAACATCCTTCAATATTGTTTTGGAAATACTGCACACAATTAAGATAGAGTGTAAATCATATAGAGAATATTTCCTGTAGCCTTTGAAATGTTCTAAAGCAGCCTGAAGTGAAAGCAAAGCCCTTTACTGTTTCTTAATGCCAAGTGGATATTCCTGTCCAAAAAAAAATTCTCTCGTGTTTCAAAGACAAAAAATATTACAATGCTTGCAAATATTCTGTTTAAAGTAGAAGAGCATCCAGAAAGTAATATGTAATAACTGCAAACAGGACTTCGTGACCTGCTGGGGAAGTAACAGCTTTGGGCCATGGTCAGATCACGATTGTCAAAGTGATTTTAAAGTGGAAAGGAAATTTTGAGGCAAAGGAAGGAGAGTCATGAGAGAACATGGAGAAGGGTACAAAGAGTTTTAATAATGAAAAGCCTCAAAAAGAAGATCCTTTATTTCAACTCTACTATGAGAAAAATGTGGGAAATGAAGCAAGCCTGCATTTTCTTCCCTCTCCACCCAGTCAGGTTGTCTGAAGGAGCTCTTGAAGACAGAGGAAATTGTTCAAAGGTCCTTTTGTGGAGGACCTTGATCTCCCTAACATTTATCAGAGTGCACACTAGCTCAGCTTATTAACACAGAAGCAAAACCATGTTTGCACTAAAGTCAACAGTCAAATTCCCATTTAATCCCCTGACATTATCAAAGGTACTTCAGGATTTTATCTCAAGATATTTGGTAGACACACAAGGTTTCCATTCAGACTGTGGAAATTCTTGCTTCTCGTCTCAGCATTTGTCCTCAGAACTGACTTAGTAGATGTATGTGTCTCCCCTTTGATAATGAAGGGGAGATAATAAAGACTTATGAAATGCCACTGGAGCTCCGTATACCTACTGATGGTATTCTAATTTCTGGTCTTTGCATATGTGGAAGTCTGAATCATCCTGTCTGAGTTAAGGACATACTATGTGAGTAAATAGCTGTGCTGGATCCACAGAAAGGATGAGATCAAAGGGTAGACATCCTTTTTTAATAATTTAGAAGCTGCCTCCACATCATTACCACCACCCCCCCCTTTTTTTTTTTCAGCTGAGACAGTTCTGGAGACAAAAGCAAAATAAACATCTGTGGATAAGAGGAGTTATTTCTGAAATTAGATGAAGTTTTCAATCTATGCAAGTTGATTACCAGTGGATAGACCTTCATTTGTTAGAAATAGAGGAAGGTGAGAAAATGAGGATAGACACAATGTCTCCCTTTACTGAATATTATGTAGTAGTAATTTGATTTTTTCATAGCATCATATAAACAAGCAATAAAGTGATCAATGTTCCAATCTTAAAAGTCAGCAGTATAGAAAGAACATTAATGACACAAGGATTCTTCAAATAGATTTCTAGAAATGATCATTTTAGTAAATACAAATGCTCTAATTTAAAGTGCTTCAGTGCTGGAGCACTTGGAAGCTCTAGCTATGAATATTTTTCTAAAGATTCCAGACATTTTGTAATGTAATCTGTTCTGTACTTACCTTTGTGTTCAAACATGACTAACAGTGATTTGTAAAATATGTGTGAACTGTGTAAGTTTAAGTTAATTGAAGTGGAAATGGCTCACAATCCCATAATGAATTTACCATGTAATTCTCTTTCAATGTCTTGTAGAGAACTACATTTTATGCAAAATGGCACATTTCCTTTCCTAATTCTTGAAAAAGGTAAGTGGAATATCAGGAAAGGTACACCTTGTACAGGCAACTATCAATAATCTTGTATTTTAAAGTAAACAAAAATTTTCCACTTAGAAGAAGGAGAGAAAACAGGAAACAGTGACATAAAGTGGAGAGCATGTAATATGGGTTAAATGGACTAATCTGATAAAGAAGAAAGTTCCCAGAAGCTATTAGTAACATCATTTTCAAGAGGGATTTCTTTGAGTCACAGAATCACAGAATCATTAAGGTTGGAAAAGACCTCCAAGATCATCCAGTCCAACCATCAACTCATAACCACCATGCCCACTAAACCACAATGCTTATTCAGTTTGGACCTCATATAATCCATTAACTTTGATGGACTGACTCCTGATTAACACAACTGTGATATTAAACTCCATCTCTCTATACTTCTGGTTATGCATCTGAGTACTGATGTAAGTGAAGAAGAAAAACAGGAAACTAATTTTCAATTAGTTTGATAGCATTGTAGAGTCCTAAATTCTTAAAAAACCCTAAAGGTATTCCTATGAAGAGTAGATACTTTTCTTTAGATGATATAACTGTCATGACATCTAGTGTAGGAGATTTTGAAACATAAGCAAACCTGAACATATCTGAAATGAGTATCAATGTAATTTATGTCTCCTGAAGAAAAATACAGCAGTGAGAGAGCTCTGAAACTGACTCTGCAAAATACCAAACATTGTCAGCCTGATACAGTAAAATCTTCAGGGGTGGACTTAAATAAATTGTTAGGGTCACTGAAATCAACAGGGCTAGTCTAATAAGGGGCAGCATGCTCAGCACCTTGCAGTTCGATATCCCCAGTGAGAAATATAAACGCAAAAGTCAGTGTTCACTTTCTAATCCCACCACTCTTTCCTTCATCCTGTTCTGTATCTGAGACAAAGGTGGCTATAGGTGTGAGTGACGTTCATAAACAACACATCTTTTCTTTATCACTGTTTCCAACTCCAAAAAGAAAGAGAAATAACATTTTCTGCCCTAGAAATTCTCTTCAGTCACAGCCACTTTCCAATACAGTTCCATTTTTCTGAATGTAATCCACTAAACATCCAATACCAGTGGCTGCCTTTATAGCTTCATGTGCTTTGCAGCAAAAGAATTACAGGGAAGCTGTATGGTCTGAGAATGGAAAATAGCCTTCTCAAATAAATTGATGCCACTTGACTTGTTCTATACTCAGCTTACATATGTTTTTTGTCTCTTACCTTCTTGGGATCAACATTTTCTTCATGAATTTTGACTTGAAGTTGAGCCCAAATGAAAAAAAAAAAGGCAGAAAAAATAAATCGATGACTCTCTGTTTTTCAGACAGTGCTCAGTCACTTTTTAAAAAAGCTTGTCAAGTCTAAATGCATCTTCTCTAGCTAAAGACTGAAAGGGAATTGCTTCCTTACTGAAGATCTGCCCTGCATGCTAAGTCAAACAGAAAAAGAAACCTGCATGGAAGTGTTATTTTTAGCATCTGTAGTACAGCAGTAAAGCATAGTCAGAGTTTTCACCCTCAAGACCCAAAAACCTCTTTTCTCTTACTGTTCTTCATGCTCTACATAGCTTGGTTTCTTGCCTCTTCTTGCTCCCCAGACAGGCGCATAGGGAACTGATGAGGATCCCATGAGCTTTTTCAGCCAGTCCTTTGAAATTATCCCATAGTTGAGTCATTAGGCTTGTAATAGCAAGAAGGTTCTTTTCATCCATGGAGAAAAGGGCTGAATTTATCCTAAAAACCTCCTCATAAGCATTGTTTTGTAGATTATTTTTCTATTTGTCAGGAAAGCAGCATTACAGGAAATTATCCCACCAGCCATGAAACTGTAATTTCTTACAATTATTTATCATGGTACGGCACTTGCATAACAAGTTACTTCAACACTAGCCATTTGAAAATAGTTGCTTTTGTATTTTCCTGTGGCACAGCTGTCTCACATCAGAAATGCTATTTTGTGAGAGGTTTCAGTTGCTCTGGCAACAGCCTTTGACAAATTCTGACTGTGAGGCTGCAGAAAAGAGTGATTGCTCAGAGGAGAGGTCCATGCCCTTCTCACTGATGCTCTGACTTCTCTATACAAACAGTACCATGTTTCTGAGAGCCACCAGTAAACACGTATCAAAGAGTACATTCCTTGACTGTCACAGGGTATTACAGGGAAAGACACTTATAAAATAAATACATTGGCTAAGAGTTAACCAGTTCTGATTCTATCGTACGCAATACATGAAGAAACAGAACTACGTTGTTATGCATACTCTTGCTTGAAAATTTCTCTTAAAAAATGGTGGTAATGCAGTTGCCAGACCCACCATGTATCTTTGTATGAACACCACCAGAGCTGAGAGCACTCAGAAAGTCAAGAACAACAAGATTTTGAAGAGGTAATTTCATGCATGTTTATTGTTTAGATTTTTTGCTATCAGAAAAGATGATGCTTCTTGCCATGTTCTTCCCTTTTTTTAGGCAAGATTGTAATTATGCATCTGTGTTGGCAGTATGTAAATTCAATTTAATTTGCTATTTGGGTCAGACAGATGTTCCTTTCTACCAATTAATCTTAGCTTTGGACAGCGTCTCTGTAAAATTGCTTTTTCTGTCATAATCATGCTACTGTAGACCCCTCCAGATCAGCTCTTTTTCTTTGGATTTTGGGTTGTCAAAAATTGTTTTTTTATGGAGCCCCTTGCTACTGAAGACCAGGTAACTTCTGAAAAGAGGCCCTTGACTTGCTGAGTGGTGTGTGGGTGCAGTCCCTGGGCTTCTAAAAGCATTGCCCAAAGATTAGCTGTAGCAATCCTTAAAGCTTTTTTGTTACTGAAAGGTGAGGCTGTCTCAGATTATACAAAAGCTAGTTCTGGCTAGGTGACTGTACAAACTAGATATTTCTTCTCTCAAACTTCCATTGTACTTCATTTGCTGACAGAGTCAGAAAGCAGATATCTTAAGAAAATTCAAGTTCTTTGGGCTTATAAAGTATCCACAAGATTCTGGTGTCACCTAGTAAAGTCAGTGACAAGATTAAGGAACATGAGGTCAGCAGCATGCTCTTGCTTGACAACACTAAGCTGCAAAATTAATTCTTGGCCGGATGGCAAATTTGGGATCAGGAAAGGATCAGATAATTTAATAAGGAATCTATGGGTGTCTAGTATCTGTCAAGGCGGCTACTTATACTGTCAACAGCTTTGTGACAGAAAGTTAAATGTAGGATATAAGTAGCTACCATTTATCATTTTGTTTGGTGATGTTGCATAGAATGAAAATATGATAAATGTGAGAGCAATCAGCAAAAATCTTCTTGCCATTTTCAAAATCTGCTGCCTATCAGACTGTAGCTCCTGTCCCATATAATTGCACAGAAGAGTTTATTTGGAACTGAAACCAGTGTGAGCCCACACCAGATGTTACATTAATCCAGATCCTGCTTCCTAAGTAATGTGATGAAAGGGGTTTTTCCCTTGTTCTTCAAGGATGAGTTATTTTCCTAACTTGCAGTAACATTTTCAAGTTCTTTTTGCTACTGTCTTTCAGTGAAGTTTTCTCTTCTGCTTTTAAAGTAAATTTCTACTATACAGTGTTTTATCTTTCACAATAGACAGTCATGTATCAAACATTCAGTTTGAGGTAAATCCCCCAAAACTGAGACTGACTTTAAAATAAAATTAAAACACAAAAGTATTAACAGATTTCTGGTTCTCTTTAAATGTTTCTTGCTGCCAGCATTTAAAATTTGCATTTTAAATTTTTTCTCTTGAAACTGAAATGCTGGAAATTTTCCTTCCTTTTTTTTTTCCTGTAATGAGAACATCTGCAGTCTTTAAGTATCCTTATTGTAGCAGTTGAGAATCTAAGGGAACAACAACGACTGCAGGACTGTTTAAAAAATTAAGAATTGAGGCCACTAATAATTGTACTAATTTTATTAGTACTGAATCCTTACAATTAGATTTCCAATCAAGAGCAAGAATGAAAGAAGTATAATACGGACTTTGCCTCTAAATTTGCATATAAATGAGAGGCACATTCACAGTATGGTGATACACATTGTTATAAAAACCTAACATAAATAATTCTAGCACTGCTGCTATATAATCAAAACAGTAAAGAAGCAGCAGAAAGGAGGCCCCAACAGTGGGAAAAGGTTGGTGCTGACAATGTCTTATAGCATAGCAGCTATAATCCGTACTGAAAACAACTATATGCATTCTACCAGTAGATTTTAGGAGGTATGTTTTATTGAAGATGATATTCATAGCTCAGCAGTGGTTTCAACAGTGAATTTGTGACAATTGAAAGCCTCAAAGAGCATGGAATTTCTGGCAGGCAAAAAGCAAGGTTTTCTTATTCATAGATTTAATTAGATGTAAATTGAAGGCTCCCAACAAAGTTTTTGACCCCACCCTGGGCTTCAGAAGCCCAGTTTACGAAGGGTTGTGCAGACTGCTGCTGTGAAAAATCAGGAAAAATGAGCTGCTTTTCAGTAGGTTCAGGTCTTGCAAGGCCAGCAAGGACCTAATGAGATTTTTTTTAAAAAATCACTGACAAATGTAATGATACACCATGCTGAATTAAATAGAAGTCCTGCAGGAAAAAAATCATACTCGATCTTCTAATTATTGGTACTGCATGTATATGAAGGGATGGAATTAAGGATTTATGGACAACATTGTTATCTTTTTTGTCTGAGGCCATCACAATGAAGCCTCAATGTTCTCCTATATAATTTTCATATATTTCTTACAGTTCTGTGTAGTCAAGTACCTTCAGGCTAGTAACTGTTCTATTAATGGGGAAGTGAAACTAGAGATTATACAAGAGTAGAGGATTTGTCTGTCTTTCCTTGTTAGCTTACATATGTTCATAATGATTGTTTAAATATTCCCCTCTCGACCTTATATATGTACAGGCAGAATAAAACTGTAAGAATGGTTCTAATACTGACAGAAATATCAAAAACAAACCCATATATGTTGTTTGAATAAATCTTAATGATTATTTAAATATCATAACACTGGAGTGAAGTTTTAAGCTCATTAGAACTAACTTTTTCTCTTTATAGATAATCTTAGAGAAGTTCACAGGGACTGTATGTATACAGAGCATTTAAATTTGTCACTAATCACAGTGAAAAAGAACAAATTCAGCTCAAGGGTGTCATTCATCTACATTGTTTGTCTCTTTCTCATAGACTATGTATTATCTTCTTCCCAAGATGTTCTTTCTGGACATTCATAGCCCTGTTAACCCCATGTCAGTGCTAGCTGTATCTCTGCTCTATCACATTCCCAGAAATCAGAAACTTTCTCCAACTTTATGAACAAACAAAGAGAGAGTAAGCAGTGCAGGAGAGGAAAGTAGACCACCTAGGCTCCTTTAAAGCCCTCTGGGTCTGAAATGTTTTGTGTTATTTCATTTTTAAAGAATGCCTTTTCATCATGAATGATGGGCCTGATGACTGATAAAGACAAGAAAGTACCAAGAATACCTATGAACTTATTTACTGTCAGCACCTCTAGGGATGCAAGTTTGAATATAGCTGTATCAGGGTTGTTACTGTTCCTGCCCACATGTATACTTTATTTTTTTTCCTATCAAAGAAGTGGACAACGAGAAACGCATTGGCGGTTTGTCAAATGAAACATCTGAGTATATGCTTTGTACCTCTAGCATATTAAAGCACACAATCATTCAAGTTATGAAAACTTTCCAGCTCTATTACAACAGAAGAACACAGTAGGGTCTCCTATTCCACTAACAAGTTAGAACTTGCTAATGTATGTCCTTCCATGACATTGGTTCTTGTCAATTATTTTTTTGTTTCCCTGTGCTGAACACAGTAAGAATTTTCAATCAAATTAGCTAAAAGAT
>NW_010321076.1:0-4854 GCF_000700745.2 Antrostomus carolinensis | reverse complement strand
CTGAAAGCATTTTGAGTTTCTCTCTCCTCTGATTAAATACTACAATTTTCCACCATTTTGAGGGAACAGACTACATGAACCTTTGCCACAAACAGAGATTTGTGGCGTAAATTAGCTCTTCCATTTTCAGTCTTAAAAAAGGAAGCACATTGAGGAATTTCTTCTTCTTTTCCAAAATGTTTTAAGCTTATGTTTCAGCTATTTTCTTGTGTGGTTTCTGTCTCCTGTTGCTAGTTAGAGCAATCTTGGATGCCATCTTAAAAAAAAAAAGAAAGAAAAGCTATTTTATGGTTTTCTTTCTGAATGTAGAATCAATAGCATTAAGAGGGAGTGCATTTTTCCATGTGGCTGATAAGACCTCAAAATAAGTTGCTGTGAGTAGCAATTAAGGTTGATTCTTTTAGTTCTTCTTTTAATACTTTCTCCTTTATTTGCTTGCTGCATCTAGTAACAATCCTAGAAATGTGAATCACATCAATATCTTGTGTCCTAGCAAATGTGAATACCAATTCAGTTGTAGAATTTCTCCTAGAGATCCCAAAGCAAAAGTGCATGTAGAAACGCTGGATGACATGTTTACAGTATTTCAGAGCCACTGATAAATCATTCTGTTAGTCTCATAAAGCTGTAAATGTTACAAATAAACAAAGCATTGATAAGAGATTAATCTTCTCACCAACCCAATCCCTTCACATGTGGGAGAATTCATTTTAGAAAATGTCACAATATCTGTAAATGAGTTAACTCTCTAGTTCCTTGAAGAAAAACAACTTGTATTCCATTATCAGACTTTAAGCATTTTTGTTTAACCTAAATTTACTGTTTTCTCAAATATTCCAGTTTTATCTCTCCTGTATGTGGAATTCCTTGCTTGTTTGTCTATATGCCCTGTCTGCACCAACTAGCAAAAAGTTTCCAAAGTTTGTGATTTGAGATTTAAGCTACATGAGCCCACAAATAAATGTGAACCCATTTACCAGCAAAATGGCTGCCCTCTCTGCGCTATTTTTAGGATTAGAATTTAATGAGGCCTTTGAACTTCATCTTGTTCTCTTTAAATGTTAGACTCTGATGTCTTTGCTTTCTCCAAGACAGGCTTTCATGCAGAAAACAGCTGGGCCTCAGCAGCCCTCTTGGCCAGCTGTACAGTCTGTTCCTTCTCTCGGGAGCTTGGGGAGAAGCTGGTAGAAGGGCTTACAAAAAGAAAATGTTGCTTGCTCTAAAAATATTGCTAAGTTTAATTTCCTGAGGCTTCTAGCATCTCATTGAACTATCAGGGATCCCAAATAAATAGAGGCCTAATGGACTGATCAGTTCAGCCAAGTAAAACATAACCCTGTAACACTGTTCTCAGGAAGTCTTTTCTGACAGATGATAGGCAACCAAGCATCACCAAAACTTCCACTCTGTCCTTCCCCTCTCTCCACTGTCTTCACTTCCAAATACTTGCTCGTATCCAACACCAGTGTCAGCACCTCATTTCATCAGTTTGTTTGTAAATGAGAGCAGACTCCTTCCTGAACCGACTAATGGCACGCACAGCATGGAGCATTTGGCCCTGGGTTTTCACTTGGCACCATGATGCCCAGTCCCACATCCCAGTTTTGCTTTGGAAGTTATTAAGGAGCTGTTTGGAACAAAATGATATTTAGCAGTGTGGATGACCAGAAAATCAAACCAAATGGAGTCAGTTATTCAATACTGTAGATACCCTGACCAAAAATAGGTTTAGTGGTCACTCCCATTGTCTTCCCCAAATGCCTTTTGTGACAATTGTGTGGTAATTCCTCACTAGAGTGAGTAATAAGCCACATTCATTGTTCTTCTTTGTATTTTGGAATAAAAATTTGTATGTTGTAAGGCGATATGTGTAGCTGTTTATAACTGTTCACAACAGCCTGCGGGGAGAATTTCAGTCAGGATGCATAACTAATTAACTCTTCAGTACTCAGGATCTTTGGGAAGTTGCGGGGTGCTTTTCCACATTAAAAACCACATTTCACATGTGAAAAACCCAGACCATTGGTTGCTTGATATGACATATTGTCTCTCAAGTGTAATTTTATCCTTATTTGAAGGCCATTTTACACCTCTAAAATGGCATCTTGGGAAGGCATGGTGAATGGGGAGGAGGACAGGGCTCAGCTCTCCATTCCCAGCAGGCAGTTGACACTGCAACAGTCTGGACATGGGTCTCTGGATTACGTCTGGCACTGCATGACTGTGTTAGCCAGCTGTAGCCACAAGGCTCAACTCCTCTCCTCTTTTCTTCCATTATTTCCTATCAGCCATTCCTGCCATACTCTGGCACAACATTTTTCCCCATCTTCTCTTAGACTCCTCAGAGATGCCATCAAAATCTGGGAACAGGAAGGGTGGTGGAGCTGTGGCAGGAGAACAAAGAAAAAAAGCTAACAGGGAGAGCAAAAAAACCCCCATACTTCCTCTCTTGCCCAAGAAATTTATGCCTGCAAAGTGTAAGGCAGCCATGGCTTAAAAAGGATATGGGCCATTAGAAACTGCAAGAGTTAGGTTGTCCTTTTTTTTCTCTCTCCCCACTAAAATCTAATTTAAGCAAGCCTTTGTGTAGTGTTGTCTCTGGGAGTGGCTTTGGTTCTGGTGAGTTCCACAAGTGAAAAACAAGATAAAGGGGTATACGGAAACTTTTATAGTAAAAATTAGAAAGGAGAATAGTGAAATTAGTGATTTTAAGAGAATTCCTTTTCCCAAGGATTTGTCAGTAAAGAGAAGGAGATGTTTGAGAGAAAAAGTTTCATGCCTGGTCTCTTTTAAGAGAGATGTTTTGTACCCATGGAAGTTCATGCAGTATTTACAGTGGATAGAGACTGTGAAAACAGTCTTGCTTTCCAAACCCAAGTACCCTTTGGCATCTTTACTTATTAAAACTATCCAAGAGTAAGAGCCTATTAGAGTTATGCTCCAGTGGCTCACAGTTTCTGGGCCCAATGCTGATTCATTTCCAATGGAAAAAATTAAGATTAGTATCACTGAGGTAAACAGCACTATTTTGACTGAAAAAAAAAAAAAAAAAAAAAAAAAGGAACTGGAGGCATTGTACAAACTGTCTAAACTTTAGCTATGTTGCATATAGGCAGGAAGTTCAAGAAGGAGATCCAGAAATCCTATTGCCTCAAAATATTTAATCTTAAAAATACTCAGATATCAGAAGTTAGACACCGAAAGGTAGATACCATACATGTTCAGAAGCAACCTAATCTGGGAATTTGTCTCTGTTGTTATCTAACTCTTCACGCCTCTTCACCTATGACCCTTCACAGACCTTATCAGAAAAATATGCTGAAGCGATGTCTCCTACATCACATGTTCAGTTGGTAAGGAGAAGGCTGAGTTGCTGGGCCATGCTGGGAATTAGGGGAGGAATAGTGCCCCTTCACTTAGAGTAAGCAAGGATTCAAGGTGTCGATTCTTCCCCCCTGTTTAAAGTACTCAGATGTAAAAAGAAGAGTCTATGCCCCAGAAAGGATGTGATTCACAGTGCACATTTATTTGATGGAAGATAAATAATTCAAGGAAGCTGGCACTAGAGCCCATATTTGCACACTTTTAGGGCTAAGGACTCCTAATACTACAGCCTCCAGATTGGGGCTGTATTTTTCTTGCTTTCTTTCTAGCCATGGGACTTTTGCATTCTTTGATACTCAACACAAAATAAAGGCAAGACAAAGCTGCTCAGGCGTTTGAATGCTCCAAGCAGAGATACTTGGGCTGCATTAGGCGCTAGGAAAAGTATGTGTGTGTGTGTATGTGTGTGTGTGTGTGTGTGTGTGCACGCATGCCTGCATGCATATGTGTGTGTGTGTGATATGGCTCAGGGAGACAAGGAGAGAGACCACACACTGGAAGAGAGAAAAACCAGCTTCAGCAGTCTGAACAGCTCTGCTGTGTAGGCTTGTGGGAACCCTGGAGAGGTGACTCTTGGATTAAGGTTCTGGCAGAAAGAGTCTTTAAGGGGTAAGCGAAGAAGCTGTCATAGGTTGTTTGAATTTTTTTCTTCAGTCAAAGAAGTGGGATTTATACATTCCTGTAAGTCAAGTTGTGTAAAAGGGATGTGATTGAATCAGTTACTAAGTTTTCTTCCCAACCGGCAGATCTTAGGAGATCTTGATCTAACAGCTGCTTAGATCAGAACATGCTGCTTATACCAGTAGTGTATGTTCCTCTCCATTCATGGGGAATGTGAAGATATTTTCAAGAATTTTCATATTTTTACATTTCAGTGCTGTGCCTACAACCTCACTGATGCCTTCTTTCGTGGCATTCAAAGATACTATTATTTTATAAAACCAGACTTCAGTTATAGTCCATCATTTTGATCCTTTTGTTTTGAAATAGCTCAAATAACTCTGAGTTCTCCCACCCTCCCAAGAAGAAGATAGGCTGGCTTCCCATGTTAGTTGTACCTCTGTAAAGCTTCATCAATTGACATCAATTGCCTCTAAGTTTGAAGTGAATCCTGCAACTCAGATCCATTGGGTTACTCCAAATCTTTGTAAGAAATAAGAATTTGAGTCTCAGTTGACAAGTCTAGACCACAATGGTATATGTTACCTGGCTTTTCTCACGATCAATGGCTTGGCACATCCCCCATTGTCAACAAAGAGGAAAAGAGGCTGACAGGAAGAACGTACAACTGAAAGTCCTAAGTAGTCTGAGGGAAGCTAAGGCTCCCTTTCATTAAAGGGAGGAAAGATAGTGAGGAAGTCAGTCAGCTTTCTTTTGAAACAAGCCAGGAGATTCCTTTCCTCCCTCTGAGTAAACCCTCTTGACTTTTGGAAGGAAGAACCTATCTACAGAAACAAAGATGGGTCGAGC
>NW_010321075.1:0-49990 GCF_000700745.2 Antrostomus carolinensis | reverse complement strand
ATATATGTGTGTGTGTATATATATATATAAACATATACACACAGATATCATTCCCTTAGTTTATGGGTCATTCCTTCAAAATGTCTGTTGAGTTCATTTAGTCCATAACCTTGGGTTCTATCTGTCACAACAGCCTTTCAAGGCAGGAGAGAGGATGTGGAATTTGCACAGGCAATGGAGTAGGTGACATTGGACACAGCAGGAGGATGGTGTGTAGTCTCTGTTGTATGCTGCATCCAGAGCTTGTAGTTGTTGTATCTGGTGTGGTCCATGCCCACGGTCTGCAGGTTAAAGATGTTGGTCTCAAAGATGTTGTTGGGTGTCAGCCCTGGTTCCATCCGAGTTCAGTCTGCATTAACCTGGGGAGATTCTTAATACAAAGATGCTAGTATAATGCACAATAACCATAGTAATGATGATATAACATTTCATTGGCTATTTTCACCAAGAATTAAATCTCATTGAGGTACACATCGGACTCAGACTTCCCCATCTTTCTGCATAACCCACAAAGTACACCCCAGTCCTTGAGCAAAAGCAATCCCACAAATGGGTTTACCTTTACCTGAGGCAGGCATAACCCAGACTGTTTTCCTGAGCAAATTTTTAATGCACAGCACAGGGACTTTGTCCTCTTCTACAGTACGTAAAATCTTGATTGAGCAGGGCCAGCTTGGTTGGCAGGTCCTCTGGTGTTGACTAACCAGGTGGCTTTGCTAAACTTGTGTCCCAGTGTTTGAAAGTTCCACCACCCATTGCTTTGAGAGTGGTTTTCAGCAGCCCATTGCATCGTTTGACTTTCCTGAAGGCTGCTGCATGATAGGGAATGTGGTACACCCACTCAATGCCATGTTCTTTGGCCCAAGTATCTATGACATTATTTTAGAAATGAGTCCCATTGTCAGATTCAATTCTGCCTGTGGTGTCATGTTGCCACAAGACCATGCCGGGCGGTGGCATGGGGCACAGCTTATGTTTCCAGCCACCCAGTGGTTGCTTCCACCATGGTGAGTACGTAATTCTTGCCACTGCAGGTTTGTGGGAGCGTCATGTAGTCAATCTGCCAGGCCTCTCCATATTTATATTTTAACCATCATCTTCCATACCAAATAGGTTTTAACCTCTTGGCTTTCTTGATGACAGTACATGCTTCACTTTTGTGAATAACCTGTGCAATAGTGTCCATGGTTAAGTCCACTCCTTGATCACAAGCCCATCTATATGTTGCACCTCTTCCTTGATGGCCTGAGGCCCAGTGGGCTAAAAATTTTTCATCCTTATGTTGCCAGTCCAAGTCTACTTGAGACACTTTGATCTTAGCAGCCTGGTCCACCTGTTGATTATTTTGATGTTCTTCAGTGGTTTGACTTTTGGACACATGAGCATCTACATGATGTATCTTTACAATCAGTCTCCAGACCAGCAGCAATATCTTGCCATAATTCAGCAGCCTAGATAGATTTGCCTCTACACTGACAGTTGCTCTTTTTCCATTGTTGTACCACCTCCAGAGAGCATTTGGCACCATCCATGAGTCCGTATAGAGGTAGAGGATTGGTCACTTCTCTCGCTCAGCAATGTCTAAGGCCAGCGGGATGGCTTTTACCTCTGCAAACTGGCTTGATTCACCTTTTCCTTCAGCAGCCTCTGCGACTTATCGGGTGGGACTCCACACAGCAGCTTTCCACTTTCGATGTTTTTTCTACAATGTGACAGGACCCATCACTGAACAAGGCATATTGTTTTTCATTATCTGGTAGTTCATAGTACTGGGGAGCCTCATCAGCTTGCATCACCTCCTCCTCAGGAGACATTCCCAAATTTTTGCCTTCTGGCCAGTTCATGATCACTTCCAAAATTCCTGGGCAACTAGGGCTTCCAGTGTGAGACCATTGTGTGATCAGTGCGACCCACTTACTCCATGTGGCATCAGTTGCATGGTGTGTAGAGGGAACGCTCCCTTTGAACATCCAGCCCAGCACGGGCAATCAGGGTGCCAGGAGGAGCTGTGCTTCAGTACCGATCACCTCTGAAGCATCTCAAACTCTCTCAATAAGGTTACCCCAAAAGTCCAAAATCTTCATGTAGCTGACACACAGTCTCTTCTGTGAACTGAGAGAAGTGTTTGTGCTGCAGGAATGTTTCACCAGTGGGCAACAACCAGGGCTCCCAGGGGCTCAGTTTCTGGCTGTCATTTGGACCAGTAAACTGCCAGATGTACGTGGTAATGTCAAACTTGAGGAACTCCTCACTGCACCCTCTGCAGACAACGGGGCTCTGGTGTGACTCTACTGCCTTGTCCCTGGAACGGTCAGTATGGGTGACACAAACCATCGGTGAGTCACTGCTACATCACACAAACAGGAGTGCCACTGTTGCTCCTGCAGAGTGAGTGGAGGGATTGCAGGAAATACCCACATCTGCCAAGAATGATCATTTCAGTGACTGCATGAGCAGGACTTCCCCTACAAGGAAGAATCTGCAGACCAGCCATAGGTGATGGCTGAAAGTCTGTCAGCTTGCAGATAGTGAATGTTTGATGCAGAGTAAACAGGTGTTTCCCCAGGCAGCAAAAAAGACACTATAATCCCTGCTTACCCTCTGTTACTCACCAGTCTTCACTCTGCTCATAAAATGTTAGCCTCTTCTTACTCAATGGAAAATTATTATTCACTTCCAAACATGCTTATTGTCTGCTTCCTCCTTCCCCCATCTTCACTGCTTTCTTCTTTTCTTTTCCTCTACCTTTTCTCTCCAGTTTCAATATCCCTTTCCAAACACAGAACACTCAGGAGGAGTAATTGCAAAGTATTTCTAGGTAATCCTTAACTTTCTACAGGAAATTTTCATGAAAATTTAATTATACTGAGGAATAGCTTCTTTCTTGGCCAGGTTGTCCCAGGCCACTTCTTTTCTATTTTGCATCTGCACAGCTGTCAGCCACTGCTATAGTCCTTCTGGGCAATATTATGAATCAATATCAAAACTTCCTTTCTGCTTAGAGGGATTCCTCATTAAATAAATCACCTCTTAGAGAGCTCTACTTAAGGCAGTGTGGCCTGACTGCCATCTCCAAGGAGAGAGAGCAAGAACCAGTTTAGAGCTGAACAGTGAAAGCTGGTTACTACTTCTAGTCATAGGGGGCTTTTTGTTAAACTTTGGAGGTATTTTTCTGCACTTCAGAAAGAGCTAAAAAAAAAAAAAAAAAAGCTCTCAATTTTCCTTCTAGTTACCTGATAGGAAAATCATAAGGGAAAAAACCCAAAAAACAATCAACAACAACAACAAATCCCTGAAAAACACCCCAAACCCCCTAAACTATATATATACTTTTTTAGGGTATGTCATTAAAAATAGGATTTCAGATTAAAAGAGGTTTTTAGCTCTTTGCTATGATGGTTTTTTGTGAAAGAAAAACAGAAGAAGAAGAGTGGAGGAGTCTGTTAGGTAAAAATGGAAGGAAGTGAAGCTGTATTGGATGGACAAAGATGTGGAGTTTTCAGGACAGTAGCAGTGTTTTTCACATTGTTTCAAGAGACTGTAAGTTTGAAAATAGACGTTCAGTGGAGAAAATAAACAGGTATTCATTAATATGTAAGTTCTGTGTACTCTATTCACTCTGTTTTCTTAAAGCTCTCTCTGATCTATGATAGCAGAATAGATATAACACCTTTTAACTTAGGTATGCAGCCCTTCTTCCCAAATTAGAAGACAGGCCATAGGCAAGTAAATAGTTTGAGTGACTTAAGATTTCAAAATTATTTATCTAAATCATACAGTCGGTCATAGGATGGTATGGGTTGGAAGGGACCTTAAAGACCATCTAGTTCCAACACCCCTGCCATCAGCAGGGACACCTCCACTAGATCAGGTTGCTCAAAGCCTCATCCAGCCTGACCTTAAACACCTCCAGGGAGGGGGCGTCTACAACTTCACTGGGCAACCTGTTCCAGTGTCTCACCACCCTCACAGTGAAGAATTTATTCCTAATATCTAAACTAAACCTACTCTCTTCCAGTTTAAAGACATTACCCCTTGTTCTATCACTACCTGCCCTTGTAAAAAGTCCCTCCCCAGCTTTCTTTAGGCCCCTTTTGGGTATTGGAAGGCAGCTATAAGGTCTCCCCAGAGCTTTCTCTTTTCCAGGCTGAACAGCCCCAACTCTCTCAGCCTGTCCTCATAGGAGAGGTGCTCCAGCCCTTGGATCATCCTTGTGACCCTCCTCTGGACTCGTTCTAGCAGGTCCACGTCTTTCTTGTGTTGAGGGCTCCAGAACTGGACACAGTACTCCAGGTGGTGCCTTACAAGAGCAGAGTAGAGGGGGAGAATCACCTCCCTTGTCCTGCTGGCCACGTTTCTTTTGATGCAGCCCAGGATACGGTTGGCAAGATCATCCACTTAAGGCTCGATGACTAGAGAAGCCAGTTCCTTTTGACTTGATACTGGTTTGTCTGATGAAAAAGAGGAACAGTTTACAAATCCTTCTCAAGAAAAGAAAAGATTATAAACTCATAATGTCTTTCAGTCAGGAAGAATAGTTTGGCTGTGTGTTTCATAGCCTTCAAACAGAGTTCCTGGTTCTCACTTTTTCACTACTCTCTTCTCATAAGGCTATATCCCTCAGACATTATAATTCAAGTAGAAGTAGGACTGAGGCAGGAAAGAGAAAGTAAAAGAAAGCAAGGAAACCTAGCACTTAGAAGATTCAATAAAATGTTGTCACATAAGTAGTTCCAGGTCTTGTGGGGTTGTGTATTGACTGGTATGGTATAATTATTTTTTTTTTACTTTCCCTAGTGCACTGATCCAATAAGACAAAAAAACACAAACAAACAAACAAACAAACAACAAAACACAATCTTATAAAATGGAAAAAAGTTAATTTTAAAAAAGTTTGTTTTTTCAGAGAAAACACTGGGCAGTTTGCATCTTTCTGGGCAATACAATAGACACAAATGTGAAATTCTCCACACAAAACCAATTTATCCATGGCCAAGTTCAATCAACACTTTTACGCTGGTATTCATAACAGTAGGTTCTAAGAGCCATGCTTTTCCTAGCTAATGGAGGAAAGCGAAAGATAAGAAAGAAAAGACATAGTCCACACCTTGAAAGATGCCTTGTTTGTTTCCCTTAATGGCACGTTGAATTGAACATGAGGATGATTTCTTTGGCATAGCTCAGCATCAGCTGAATACCTTATTTTTGTCTGTAAAAGACTGTATCCTTCCGCATTCAGTCTTTCATGACTAGGTTTGCTATCTGTGAGTTAGGAGATTCATCCAAGCTAGTATTTCTTTTTATAGGCAGTGTCTTACAGACAGTGAGAATGGGGCTTAAATGCTAGGTGAAAAATTTTTGTAGATCTTAACGTTGTTATTCCTGTAAGACAGAGGTTGGAAGCGTTAGTTTATTCTGAATACCTAATCACACCTGCTAGTGTAACAGGTTGCATGTCACAGGGTCAATATATTATTGTAGAAACAGATTTTTACTCCATTGACATAGTAGGTCTGTGCTACGGGAGGGTGAAAAATAAACAGAAAAATTACTGAGACCAGAACTTCAAGAGCTGGAAATATTGTCCTGGGGAGCATGAGAGACTGAAATACAAGCACAGAACAATGAGAACAAAGAGCCAGAGCATTGCACTGGTGATGAAACAGAGTCAGGAAAACTATCCTTCGCCAGGGAGGGAAAGAATAAGGCCATTGCAGAAAGCAACTCAATACAACTGTAAAAAAGTTTTGGAGTAAATCAGAGATTGCTCCAGTCCTCCTCTCCCTCCACCTAGATGACAACCAGGTGCCAAGAGTGCCATTCATTTTACTGAATGAAGATATCTGCATTGCAGTTCTCTGCATTTTATCAGGTTACCCAAGGCCCCTTTGTGGGAGAGGCCTTGCTGAAAACCAGTCAGTGGTGTCTAGAGCACACTTAATCTCATCCTAATGCAGAGATCTAAAATGTTCAAATAAACAGCACCCTTATGGTGGGCTTTGGTCTCTCTACAGGCTGTGGAATGAGCCTCAGCTGATTTATACCTGCACTTTAACCAATTAACATTAAGTGAGACAAATGGTACCTAAAATGACCAGCTGGAAATGCCTCACAAAAAGTTGAGTTCTGCTTAAACATGTTTCTTCATATTGCAAAATCAAACCTGCATACTCTTTCATGGTTTTCAACACTTTGTTTAGATTGAAGGTAGGTAAGCACAATTACATTTTCTATAGCCAGCTCCAGCTTTGAGGAAAACATTCTTAAACCTCTTTTTTTTTAACACCCTCAGGGCTTCTTTGAACTCTTATAATAGACTTCTGTGGGCACTAGCGTGATCACAGAAGAAACGGGATATTGTGCACTGTTATGTCTTGAAACTCCTCTTTGGCTCTGGCCCATAACAAAATGCCTGCTACAGGAGGGTCAGGGCCAGAGTCAGAGCACGAAACATACAGCTATGCAAAAAACACAGCCCAATTTCACATAGACTTTTTGCTGGAATAATTCATACCTCGTTTCCACCACTAGAGTGACAGAAAGAGTTGTATCATTTACAATATAAAAGCACTGCATTGTCAACTTTCCCTTATTCTTGTTCCTATGGGAAAAGTGATAAATGTACTCTGCTTTGCTTTATTCACCTCATGACACTCTGCTTATAGTGGTATTAAACATACTCTTTTGTGATATTTAAGAATGATTCACAGCTAAGCTATCAATTCACAGCTAAGCTATCAATCAATCAGATGTACCATCAGATTTAAAGTATAGACTCCAGAATTATAACATGACACAGTCTCTCATTAATTATGAATTGTAATTATGCAATATTTTTGTATCTTTGTTAGGCAGTACTGTGGTTCTTAGTTTTGCTTTTTTTCATTATTATCTTTTACTTATTTTACAGTTGAACTGTTTGCATCTGAGACAGCATCTCTATTTAAAATGTCATACTCTCAGCAATTGCTTTTAAGTGTCTTACATTACCTTGAGGTTAAAAAACATTTTTTTTCTCTTTAGAAATACATAATTATATATTGCTCACAATGATTGATGGTTTGTTAAGTGCAGGATCATGAAATAGTACAGCAAAGCAAGCCCCATCAAGTCTCAAGATTTCAGGAGCTGTCACCCAAATCAGTAATTTTGTATTATAATCAGAAAGGCATACCAAAATGATTTAAACAATAGTAAAAAAAAGTGCTTGCTTCCTTTGCAGAGTGGAGGCAACTTGATCATTGTAATAGTGCAAGAAGCAATAAAATATCACAAGGGAAAATAATCTCAAGAGATTTCAGATTTCTTCTACTTGTTTGTTGGACATTTTTTAAATTATATTTTATATCATCTCTAAGTAAGAGCTAAAATGAAGTAAGGCTGCATATGCATCAAAGCCTTAGGAAGACAACCCTTTTCAGAACTTCTTCAAAGGGGAGACCTTTGAACACAGAGCAGCTACAGATGCATGGCTGTACCTTTTCACTTCAGGAGTGTACACACAAGGAACAGGGTGGCGTACTGAGCAAAGAGCAAGCCTTACCTCTGATCAGGTCAGGTGATTGATAACCCTTTGGACTGATAAGTGCAAAGGTCCTCCCAAACTGTCTAGTTTTCAGATAGGAATGATTTATTGTGGCAAACTTGTCTACTCCGCTGTTTTTGAAGCTGATAATCTCTTTCAGGTTAAATTCTGGGAAAGAAACACCACCAACCAGAATGATTTATTGTGGCAAACTTGTCTACTCCTCTGTTTTTGAAGCTGATGATCTCTTTAAGGCTAAATTCTGGGAAAGAAACACCACCAACAACCGCCTCATAGTTGCATATTCACAATGCTGCAGGTGTGGTTGAACAAGATCTCATTTTTAAAGAATACCAAAACTCAAAAAAAAAAAAAAAAATCTTCTGAGATGCCAAGATGAGAGTTATTTTAAGAACTCAGGTTTTTAGCTCACAGATATCAGACAGGAATTATCTATATTATGCCTGTGCAAAAACAAATAGAGAGTGATAGTCATGTGAGATGCCAAGATGAGAGTTATTTTAAGAACTTAGGTTTTTAGCTCACAGATATCATACAGGAATTATCTATATTATTCCTGTGCAAAAACAAATAGAGAGCGATAGTCATGTAATTTGGTCAAAATGACAGATAAGATTAGGTGACAGTTCAGAAAAAAATGCAACAAAATTAATGGAAAATTAATATTTGCAGTCCTTGCACAGCAAATAGTGTTTAGCAAGCATGGTTGCACATTCAACTTAAGCTAAGGTAAAACAGTCCACCAAAACTAACAGATCTGTTTTCTCTGATTTATATGCAGAACAGCTATTTCATTTAATAAGACTCACTCACACAGAACTGTAGAAAATGAAAAACTAAATCAGCCCCCCTGAGAAGCCTAGAGAATTAAAACTCAGACCTGGTAATATAAAGACAGTACTGTCATACAATTTAAAATCATATTTTATAAACAAAAATATAGTACTGGAAACCAGAGCTAGATAAAACATCCCAGTGAAAATCCTTTTGACTTTTCTGAACAGAAAAGGTCAATTTTGAGGATTTTTTTTTTTTCTTCTCTATTAGAATGTAACAGTTTTGATGACCCTGGCCCAGGCTGAAAAATAAATTGTCGTGTTTTTGTCAATGAGTGAGGAAATCGCTTTAAGTTCACACTCCACAGTTTACTGCACAAGGAAATTTATTTGGCCATGGTACAAAGCCTTAGATGGACCTGCTGCACTAAAGGAAGATCTTTGAAACCTTTAAGCTTTCAAATATTTGAAACATCTGGGAGAAAAATTCCTTGTTGCTCTCTTCCATCTTCAAATTTTTCAATGTTATGACTACTACATAGTACAGTGATAGATTTTTTTTTTTTCATTTATAATTGTGTTGCCCATCATCGGCTGAAGTAGCCAAGCAGTGCACAATGATCTCTCTCTCCCAGTCCCTAAGACTTTTAACTAATGAGAAAGATGCCAATCTGACAGGAACAGTTGTTGTCTAGAGGTAGAGAGGGGAATCTTTTGAATTGGAAATCTTTGCTGATATGAGGAGGTCAGTTACCTCCTTCTCCATTCATTCAAAAGTTCTAACACATTATCTTCTTCCAGTCTTGAGACTGCTCTACTGTGGCTTGTGGCTGATGAGGCTGGTCAGCAGTGGAGGTAGGCCGCTGCACAGTGTTGTCATTTTTAAATCCTTTACAGAAAGATGGAAAAGCAAAATATCAATTGCAGTGTTTCTGTTCAGCTAATAATGAACAATACCTACTGGGGAGATAATATGTGTGGTCATTTGCACAAATGCACTTACTGCCAGGCACTTATATGTTCACTACTGCTTGAGCAAATTCATTTTTGTGCCTCATAGAAAAATAACTACTTGTTGCTATGGTAGTACATAGAATCAGAAAACAAATGAGACTGAAGTTATTAGAATTTAGACTAGTCTAAGCTATTTTAAATTGTCAGGTTTTTAGCCATAGAGTGGGAAAGAAGAAGGTTTTATGTGTACTGCAAAAATCCCTGCAGAGACTGAAGCCAATAAGAACTTTTTCAGTAGCTGGTTTGTGAATAATGTTGTATCACAGTCCTTTTAACATAGATATTTGGGTCAAAATATCATTGCAGGTTTTTAATGATTTTCCTGTAAGGAGTGAAAGGCCTTATTTTGTAATCATGGTAGAATTTCTATTTGAAGCAATAGCTACTATGTGTATAGGCAAAATCTGACTTTGCCCTGCAAGTGAATACAAAATAAACAATTTAAAAATAATATAATTTAGCTGATTATTTGGAACAGTGCTCTGAAGCTATCATAAGGATATAAATCCTTCAAATATGGATAGGTTTTACTCTGATACAAAATGGATGAAGAAGCAAAATTAAGGCTGATAGCTATGGTCTTCTTATCACACTAGTCCTATGGATCATTTGATTACGACCATTCTCCTAATTATTCCTAAATCACTCACATCCGTTTTAAATCTACCATAGCAATTATTTTTAAATAAATCATATCAGCTTTAAATCTCCTGTCACAAATCACCTGATTTCTTGAGGACTTCACAAGTCATCTCGATCTGTCTGCTAACCTTTCTCTAAAACATCTCGCACATTTGCAACTCAGGACTTTAGCCAGATAAAAAATTTTACACATATATTTCCTGCCTTTCCTATTTTCTGTTAGTCCTCCACCACCACTACAGAAAATTTAAATAAAAATATTGTTCTATTTTTCAGGACATCTGATGAAATTATATACTTCTCTTAATCTTTCTCTTCTTGAAAATTCCCCTAAGAGTGGATGAGATTTTACTGTTTTCTATCGTTTTACTGAAATATCTCTTTACAGGTACCATTTCCAGAGATGACTTTCCCGACAATATTTCTACAAATATTAGCATTCAAAGCATCTTTCAAATTTTGCCCTCACTGAGTGTCTGTGTACACAGAGCAGAAGCCAGTGAATAGAACTCAAATTACCTCGTGGATCAGTTATGTTCTGCACATCTAGTGACATTTCTCAAAATGATTTAATGACCCTAAAGGATCCTGGAGACAAGATACATGTTTTCTGATAGTGTCAGAGTATGTTACAAATAAATTCTGAAATCCAGTTACTTTTTATTTGATATGGCAAAAACTAGTTTTAGGGTTAAAAATATCTAACGATATTCTACAAATTCTAAACTATTACTAACCAAAATTATTAATATTTCAAATTTACAATGTATGCTCCAATTTAACAAGACAGTTAAACACATGAATAGTTTTTAACACTTAAGTAGTACTTGCTGAACAGATTAAAACCACTTTGCAGTATTTTAATGGTTAAATATCTTTATAAATTTAAGGTCTAAATTTTCTGCTGAAGTATATATGCTTTTCATGGTAATGCCTGCCTTTTAAAACTGTATTTTTGAATGATAAATACTGGATTGTGACTCTAATCTAGTACTTGTGTTTGTAACAAATACTTTGCAATTCAAGTTCGTGTTTCTCACACTCTGTGCAATTGTGTTCAACATACTGCAATTATTTTGTTTTAAAATTGTATCAGTGACACAAATACTGAGATTTAAAAGTGCTAAAGATAGTCTTTACAAGTATAACTGAATAGGTTGGACCTACATTTATCTAAATGCATAATTTTCTATTTACATCCTGATCTCATGCTCTGCCATTACATCTTTTAATCAGCAAACGTAAAGAATAATCAAGAGAAATGTGTATGTGGTGGAGCAAACAAAACAACAACCAGTCTTTTTTCACACTTCAGTGTGGTGCAGAACCACAAAACACATTTATTATGAATGTTGTCTGGTGGTTTCCCCTAATTCCCCATTGTACAATAAGCAAAAAAACCCCAAAAATTTGCAATAATATATGAAGCAAATTCTGTCTTGTGCTAAAATATTTTGATGCCACAAAATTCTGCATTCTTGTTCATTCATGACAAACTGAGGGAAAAACTAAGGCTAGTGAATATGAATGTGAATTATTTAAGGCTGTGGTTTATATACAGTTTTACCAACAATACAATCATAATTGTTCAAGATACTGAGGAATAACAGTGCTCATTAGTGCATTTATATCTGAATTCTCTCAAGTGCAATTAGTTAAATTTCTTTTTTTTCTTTTTAACAAAAAAAAAAAAAAACCTGTAACTCACCTTTAAATATAATAATAATTAAGCATCCATTAATTTATTTAAGTAATTACACTGTAATTACTTTTGTATGAAAATTTTGGAGAAAAATTTTATCTTTAATCTTTCAGACTTCTTGTGCCATTCTTTACAGCACCTTATCACAACAATAAACAATTCTGCAATTGAAATTCAGTAACTTCCAAATAATTAATTTTCATATCCCCTTAAATATAGGAGAATACTGGCAATTCTAGTTCACAATGAGATGAGGTAAGGATATTTTTAATTTTTCAGTGACCTATTCTTCAAAATGAAAAATAAAAAAAAAATCTAACAACAAAACAAATCAGTAGAAGAAAAAGAGGAATGGAGAACCACCATCCTCCAGGAATATTTCTTTTTTACAGAAAAAAACAGAAATTTCAGCCTAGTATTGAAAATTTTCCCAGGGGAATTTCTTGTTGAAAATGACACATTTCTACAAACAGACAAAAAAACCAGAAGTTTTGATTGATAGAAAATTGCCAACTACATATAATATAGTACTACTACTGAAGCAGTAAACATAAAGTAGTTCCATGCCTTATTCTGACATCAGAAATGTTTCATACTTGAATACATTATATGCTACTGTCATGTGGTATTACAGAAATAAATAAAAGATTGACTGGTAAATTGAAAATTTATGGCATTTTTTTTTTTTTCCCCTCTCATTTACACTACTTTCCATATATTAATTTGGCTAACGTGAGATCAGAAATATATGCTCTCCTTTGGTGTTGTCCTTGAGCTGCAAAATTATGAATGGCTGGAGAACAGCAAAACAGAGCTATCAATAATACAAAGGACACAAAAAGCAACTCATAGGTGTTTGGAAAATAGGAGTTCTGTGATACTCATGAAAAGAAAGGAAGATAATAAAAAAGGAAGCACTTTTTCAAGTGTGTTGTAAGTATCAGACTTGTTTTTCACTGGTATAAGCTGAAGTACTACAGTGGCAAAACAGGCTCACAGTTCATGTATTTGAAGAGAGCAAATGTCAGGCTATCAAAAGACAATGCAAGCAAGATAAAAATGGTAAGTGCTTGCGTTATCATTGACTATACAAAATTGCACAAACTGCCAAATCCTGAGGCACACTGTAATGAACTGTAGATTTAATGTGGAATTGTTTATCTAGTGAAAAACACAGAAACTTAAGCAGTGATTCCTGGATAAATTAGATCCTTAAAAATAAGACCTAAGTTTACAAACCCATTCTCTGCCCTCTTCATTGCATTTGGGGCATCTGTTCTGCCAAGAAAAAGGGATTTTACTGTTTGCCACTAGGTGAGTTTTTATTGGTCCAGGCTCCAGAGACAGCTAGTCCCAGTTGTTTTCTGTATGGATTAGGAAGTGAGGATGCACAGGTGGAGTGTCGGGGGCGGGGGGGGGGAAGGAAAAAAAAAAAAAAAGAATGCCTGTGCTAAATCAGACTGAAGATCCATTTAGGCCGGTACCTCCAGCAGGGCCTGAAAAGCAGAACATGACAAGCTTATAGAAATATTCCTCCATTCTACTGTCCCAGCCTACAGGGGTTCATAGCTCAGGGACTACTAAAACCACAGGTGGTATCTTTGTCTTTAAAAAAATGAAAGCAGTCAAACTAATGGAGATATCTGAACAATGTACTCTCTGCCTAGGGAATCCCAGAGCAGCTATGATTAAGGTAAAAGGGAGTTAGCACTTGTTTCTTTCTATAGATAATTGCTATCATTGTAAACCTAGTTCAGGTGTGTGGTGGTTTAACCACAGTAGGACCATGTGGACCTGCACTTGCTCCAGGTGAGATGGGATGAGAGTCACAACAAGGGGGGCACAGATTGGGGTGAAGGACAGGTTGTCATTACAATCCATTCACAGGAGTGACTTCAAGGAAGATGCATTGCAAATATATGACAGTTACAGATTGCATAACTGACAGTGTTTTGCTTTTGTAAAATATGCTCAAAATAGAAAACCAACTGAAATATCATATTGCTTTAATGTGAAAAATGGCAAAAAATATTTTGTACAGTTGAAAAATGTTTTTCTGAGTTAGTTCATTTGGTGAAGAATCTATTTTTTTCAAAGTTCTTCTCAGGACAATATTTTGTCCTATCTGTACTGTTAATGTACAGTTAACTGATGACTAAATAAAGAAAACTGTTCTCTATTTACAGAGAACATGTAACACATAGGTAACTCAAGAAGGTTTACTTCAAGAATAAATATATATATATACATATATAGACATTGATTTTTTTTAAAAAGGAAATACAGAAGTATATATAGAATGGATTTCATCACCACTATGCTAGACTTGGGATATAACATATAGCAGTTTTTATACCTCCTGTTTTTCTGAATTTCTGTGTCCCTGAAGTGGTTACAAGGAGATACAGGTTGTTTTTCTTTTTTTTCTTCTAGGAAAAAGTTCATTATGATATATAAGAATGTGCCAAAAGTACTGCTTTTTAAAAAAATATTTTTTTTATTTATTTGTTTCTGAGAGAAGGTATTCATAATAGTTAATATGAAATAGAAGCATATTTTATATTAGTATGAAGTATCATTTTTATTTTTTTCCAGCCAAACCATTCAGACATTAAGGATGTTTAGAGAAAAACAAGGAAAAACTTGAGTGGAAATTTCAGAATGCTAACAGCTGGCTTCTGCACTGTAAATCAAGACCACAAAACCTCAACAACGCTTAGGAAGAAAACTTCTAGCTTTCTACGACTCTCTGTAACTACGAATCCTACATCTGAATAACAGAAAATAATGCTATCAATACTTCACACATTGCAATAGAAGTTTTCTTTGAAAACCTCTTTTAATTACAATCCCATTATTGCTCCATTATACCAAAGAACCAGAAGATACAGAACACATTTCACTGTTAACAGTAGCTTTTCATGCTTTTGTTTACTCACAGAACTTTAATACTCTGTCAATGCATTTTCTTTCCTTCTGGTAAATGATTTTGAGGTCCCCTTTGGTAAAAAATCATTGAGCATTTTTTTGTTAAAGGAATGTGGCCTGGTTTAGTTTTTAAAAAAAAAAAAAAAAAAAAAAAAAAGATATGTTCGTATCTGATTCTAGCATATTCTGAAGATTTTAAGACAAGAGTGCATAGAAAGAGGTAGATGTTATGTCCTTTCTTTTCTTTACTATTAAGAAATGCAAATTGCAGGAACGCAAGCTGATTAACCAAAGTATTTGTCAGGACAATGCTTTCATTCCCTTCAATAGTGTGCAAAGAAAGCAATCAAATAAGTAAACAGTTGTATAACTTTATATAGCCTGGTAGACTAAAAGAAAACTCTCTTGGCAGCAGGTGGTGGATGCAATGAAGATATAGCAATAAAGAGGATTCGTAAGCAACAATTAGTAAGAAAAGTACACTGTTTCCCCACTTAGTACATTGTTGCTTATGCAACCACATCAAGAGAAGTCATTATCAAGCTAACAGTCACATATTTCTTTGCTGAAGATGAAAGATCTCTGAAATTTTACAAGAAAAGATCTATTTTTTTTCCATCAGAATGTTGATATAGCAAAACAAACATGTAAATATTCTGGAAAGAAGTTATATTGCACAGGTGAATAAATCTTGAGGAAAATATGTGTTCATTTTTCTGTTTACGAGCATGATCCTGTGGTGTGCCTGTGTAAAACAGCCTCATTAAATAGCCAGAATACTTGATGGAAAAACATAGTTCGGTTTTGAGGTATAGATCCAGAAACTGAGTTAGGCACAGCTGCGCTAAACTTTGTAGGACTGGGGCCAGAGGAGCCTCAGTACACAATAACCTTGCCAGGTTCTGTTGTCAGCCTCCGATCCTAGCAAAAGCCCTAAACCTGACAATTTTCTAGACTTTAGCTCTCTTGATGTTTCCAAAGTCATAGTCATTGACTATGCATCTCCTATGCATCCCTCTTATAAGAATCTTCAGGGCTATACATAAACATGATGAGAATGTCTTAATTTGCAAACAACATTGAGGTAAAATAAATATAACAAGACAATATAACAACCAATCCTTGGTTCATTTTATGGGGTAATTATGTAAGGCATATTCCACAGCCACATGGTACCCATTAACCTCTTGTTAACTCATGAAAAGTTGGCACGATACCTGAACATAACCCACCCCATTCATATTAATTGCAAAAGTGATACTGAGATCACTTTTGTATCAGTTTGCAGACTCTGCAACATCCAGTTTTTTAACAATCCAGATTTCTTGTAGTGACAAGCCTAGTTACATTTTCACACCGGACTCATAAAACCACTCAGCTGGAATCTAAATGGGTGCAAATTGCACATGGAGGAACTGTAAGGTGTAAATAAGTTACAGCACAATGTCTTAAATAACACCTTACAAATTTCAGCACCAGGTTATTCCTAGGTAGATTCATGAGTATTCCTAGACAAAAGGATTGGGTGTAAGTAACTCTAAAACTTAAATAAGTACACAATTCTCTATCTTATGCATAAACAACAAATTGTCTCTGATGGACAAAAGTCAGTTGGCTACACTACTGTATCTGATAAAACAATATAAAGGACAACAAGGGAGTGAGAGTGTGTGTGTGGCATAATCATGCAGGGTGAAAGCACTAATCTTGTTGGTTCTTAAATAAATCCCAGTATCCAGATCTGCTACAGGTTGTCATTTATTCTGTTTCATCTATGACAGCTTCTCAAATACTTTACCAAAGAATTTCTATTTATCATAAGAAGTTTCTAGCCCAGACGGAAATGTGGACCCTTTTCCTCAAAAAAAAGTAAGAAGCACAAAAGTTATCCAGTCATTTTGCCCATATATACTGATCTCATGACATCTATGTCATAGTCCTTTTCAGCTAATGCAGAAGAGCAATATGATTCCACTTACAGTTTCCCATTTAATAACTCCTGATTTAGGAAAAAAAATAGAATTATTATGTAGGAGGACTAGCAAAATTACTAGTGAAATTATTTTGCTGTAAAAGAAGACTAGTAAAACAGCAAAATGAGAAAATATGCATAATATTCCATCTCCTCTTTTACTGTTTGGTTGTAATCTTGTATATGAGTAGAAACATTAAAAGGAAACTAGAAACAGGGCCAAAGGTACCTGAAATGTATCCTGATTTCCTTACAACTGGATACATGCTTATATTCCAAAGATTTTTTTGATAGACTTTTTTGCCACACAACCCTGACTGTAATTTCACTGTGACATAAACCAGAGCAAGGACTGTTCCAATTTTCAATAGCAATGAACTCTTCCTGGCTTTTGATGCTTGCGTGTATAATAGGGTCGAACTCACTCCATTGCTGGTTTCTAGTTCATCTCTTTCCTTGGGTTTGAATTATTTGCTCTAGGATATTAAGTCAGGGTGCTTGACCTATACTCAATATATATTGGATGAGTGTTCTTACTAGAATTTAGTGATCGAGTCTTCTGTTTAGTGTACAATAGTTAACGTTATCTAGGTGCACTGCAAAATAAGGTTGCTCACTTTGCTTTTCTTGGTCCACTGTCATGGTTCCTCATATATTCCTGTAAGAAAACCTTGTGCTCTTGTAAAGACAGGTTTTCCTTAAAGGTTAAATGTTTCTTTTCCTGACACATTTTCTATAAGAATTTTACAGCGGCTTAACAATGCTAGTTTGGCTTTACAATAGGGAAAGCTTAGACAGGTGTCTCAGGAGAAAATCCTCTAAAAATATGCTTGCAGAAATGTTGTATTAAGTATTGAAAATTGGTTAAATTACTTGCAGTAGGTTGGGGCACATAATTCTGCTTGCTTCTCTTCCAAATACTATGACTCATGTTCACCTTCTTGAAAGTTATTTTTGCTTTGGGAACCACTACATTTCATCTTTACTTCTTCCAGCACTTTATAAGCACTTAATAGTAAATTATCTGGACCCAGCTACCTGATCTCTTGTGTGGGTCCATCAGCCTCTTTCTTTGGAATGTTAAATATTTCGTAAAGTTAAATTAAAAAAAATGAGGGAAATTATTGTGAATTCATGAACATATAAGTAAATTAACTCAGAGAAAGTAATTCAGCTGGCAAAGGTGAGTGATATATATTTATTTTAAATTCGTTTTGTCAGAATATTATATTAAATTAAATACAGAAGTTATAATTTAATGACGTGATTTCATTCTGACTATTTAAATGGCTTGATTCATTAATTATTTAATGCAGAGATTTTTAGCTTGTAATTAATGTGCAATTAAATCCATCTCTATGTTGATATGTATTGTGCACTGAAAAATTCATTTCTTACTAGGTTTCTTGTTTAGTATTTCAAAAGGGCTGCAGCCATGCATCTTGGGAGCCTTTAACAAGCCCATGCAAAGAGGCTGCTCCCTCACCTCGCAAAATCTCACCAGAAGAAATACTTAGTGCTGGTACACCATTTTCCAGATTTGGAGCTATTCCTATCAGGCAACTGGGTAACACAGAGGCAGGGTTTGGCCCATTGTATTTGCACCTCCTACCTGCTGCCTCTTAAATATACAATTAAGCTGTCTGTAGGTTTTGTTTTGCAAATGTGTATTCATCTGACATGTGAAGGGGAGGGGAACCCTCAGACCATTCTTTTTAGTCTTCAATTTTCCCATTAGGATGTACTTAGAAAGAAAATTAAATTGGTACTGTGCTGATGATTTATTGCAGGAAGGAATGCAATTTACACAGAGAAAAGTGCAATTTTAATTTTACATAGTTCACTAGCAGCGTATTTATACATTCTGCCCATAGGCATTGTAGTAAAGATGACAGTGTGGTTTTGTTTTCTAATAGGGGGAAGATATAAAGCTTATTTTCACTTTTAATATATTATTCTAATATCTTTTTTGTAAAATAAAAAGGAGGTTTTTTAATCAATTTGTATTATTACTTCAAATAAATCCACATCTGCACTTTTAAAATCTTCAAAGCTGCTTGCATATGACGCTCTGACATAAAGCTAAATATGTGTTGGCACACAATGACACATTTATAGGAATAGTTCAAAATTTTTATTATGCATTTTTAAATCACATAAGTAGTTTTCAAAAGTCACCTAAATGTCTACCACTATGTGTTGCCTGCAATCAATGCTTCGGAGCTGGCAAGTTAGGAACTCCTGTTGTTCATGCTAATATATTTTACAGTACTGTCTCACTTCAGGAGATCTAAATTTGTGGGTCAAAAATGTAAATGAATTAAATAAACAATATACATAATTGACTTGTATTAAACTTATATTATCTCTGTGTCACGCTACCACCTATTTATTTAACCTCTGGTCTAAAAATACAGCACTTTATTTCACATGGGAAAGAAAAATGTTGATGCTGGGAACTGCTATCTAGGAGATATGTAATGTGTAAATGGATTGTTGCAGTTTAAATGTAATCAAATGAACATATTCTTGTTTTTATCTGAGGTTATTGCACTGTTTTCTGTGTGAAAACTCTGCATGAATCTTCAGGAACGGAGTTGATATTTCCTCTTTTTGCATTATATACTTAGTACTTTGGAGTTAACATTATTAGATCCCATATACTATTTGATGAGGGACACTGTATGGTTTTTTCCAGAGTCTATTTAATTCTGACTTCAGGGGTTTAAATTTATCCTCTATACACAGGGAAGACAAAAGTACTTACATAGTTAGAAAGTCTTTGCTAGTTCACATTTTTAGAAAATCTGGAATTGCATATAATGATATCTGGAAGAACAGGATGTATTTATTCCTTCACTCCAAAAGGTGTTGCAAGTGCTCAAACCAACACACTTTAAACCATTTTTTTCTGATGAGCTTAT
The DNA here is from genome assembly GCF_000700745.2 of Antrostomus carolinensis. NCBI lineage: Eukaryota > Metazoa > Chordata > Aves > Caprimulgiformes > Caprimulgidae > Antrostomus > Antrostomus carolinensis. Next base: position 30,486 of record NW_010321075.1, on the reverse strand, counting down.
CTGTCTGTTACCAGGTTGGTCATATCTAGATTTAGAATAGAAGTAAGGGTCATTAAAAGGACAAAATTCCATTATTACAAACTTAAAGGTTTATAATTACACAAAAAGAATCATGTGGCACTATAACTTTAGTGAGCAGTAATTATTATAGACTCTCAGTAAAAATGAAAAAAAAACTGATAGGAAGTCTTATATACAAAGTAAAGGCATAATAAAGCTGTTTAGCCAGCTTTTCAGTTTAAATTTTACTTGCCAAAAAATGTATTTTGTAACAGTTTTCTGCTGAAAATAACATGACAAAATGAAATAAAAGTACCTATTTGTTTCAGAGATATTTCTTCACTCATTGTTTTTATATTATTTCTTCTGACTTGATGGCCAAATGAGAAAAGAAAAAATAAAGAGAAAAGAAAAAATAAAAAGATAAGAAAATGGAATGAAGGAAAGCAAAATCCTTCTGCTGCCCCAAGAGTTAGTCTTCCTAAGTTTTTTGATACACTCATTTTCTTTTACAAACTTGTCCAAATCAGTCAGTGTGATGTTTTAAAAATCTCTGCAATCAAATTGCTTGAACTTTTTTTCTCCTATTTCCTTCTCATTTTCTCTTCATGTCACTATCCTACACACGAGTGAGCAAAAGGCCTTATGAATGGACAAGTAGAAGAGCAATTTCTAATGAAGATGGATATGTTGTTACTGCTGTGTAGCAGAGCATTAAACTTCCTGACATAGGCTGAATCCACGACATTATATGCAGCCTAAAGAGGTGTGCAGTGATGGACAGAAGAAGGGAAGTGGAAGAAGATCTAGTTAAACACTGAAAAAAATAGTTCAGTCACATGCATTTGAATACTGAATGAAGCAGCACAACTTTAGAATATTGTCTTTAATTTTAGTCTACCATGCCTGTTCTGGTTTATATTAGTCACCCAGATATGGTATTCTTCAGATACTCTGTAATATTAGTGATGTTTTTTGCATCCTAAAACTGAAAGGAAAAGACAAGCATGAGTGATATGTGCATAGCTGTGGTACCATCCCAGCTAGAGGGTTATCTTATTCCTTACATTACATATTATGTTTGTCATTAAATGATTGTACATCCCCACATTAAAACTGGGGTAATATTATCTCCTAGCACCCAGACTGCATGTTTTCACCCTTATTTTTGCCTATTGACAAATTCAAGGATTTTTGTTTGAAGCCTTTAATAAGATTTGAGAGATTTTTACCTGTTTTGACTTGAATAGGCAGCACATTTATCCTGAAGTTTACAGATGTGTACATTTTATCCAATACACAAATAAAAAGTCCCTCCTCAGAGATCAAGTCTGATTTTTCCATATTATTCCTCACTAAAAATTGGATTCCCACGTGCATGGCTATCATTATGGTACATGAACATCTCATCCAATCTTTTCTATTCTCACGAGACCTCTCGGGGGCGGGAGGGGAATTATTACACCATATGTACAGGTGCATGGAAAGGTAGTTCAGTATTTCCTATGCGGTTAATGACACAGAAGTCACAAAATAGACCGTTACTCACCAAAGACCATTGAATCTTCATTTACCAGGTTGTTCTGGAAGCCTGTCCTTTGCAAGCCACTGATATGAACACTGGTACATCTTTCAGACCTTTGTTCTTAATACAGTAATATTTTTTGTGGCTTTCCCTATTCTCACTTATTTTTTCAAGCTGCTTGAAAATTGTAATTTATTGAGCAGCCTCTCAGAATCCCCTAGTTTTCTCAAATAAAGAGTAATTCCCACAGCATTCTTATCTTGGCCCTTTTTTTTTTTTTTTTCTTTTTTTTTTTCTTTTTTTGACTATCAGTATTTGGAAGTCTGTAGTACCTTCAAACTACAAAGTATTTCTATCGTGACAGCTCTTTCTGCTTAGTTATGGCATATCTGCATGACCAAACTTTGTCTTTGCTGTGGGCTGGAACTACACTGGCTAAGTTCATTCAGAAGGTGGATAGCCATGCTAGCACAGAATTTTGCTCATAAGAATAAGTCCTTCTGATAAGTTAATTAGTTGCTATCACAACATCTTTGCACTTTTCATAAGAGTTTTGGTGTCTGAGGGATATTAGTCATCTCTCAACCTACCCAGGACAATGTTAACAATTTGCAATTCATCTATTAGACTGTTACCCTTCATCTTTAGTACACTGCTACCTATACAGGAGGTGACATACAATAAAAGATAAAATGTGTGGATGGCTTGTTCTGTGGCTGAATTACTGTATGAAGTCCTCCACCTGTCACAGTATTTATCCAATATCCTATTTTCCTTATATTTTCAAAAGTACCAAAGTGATCTGCTGATTTATTTAGGAGCTCTGGAGATGACTTTGGGAGTGAGATTTATCACATTTGCATTTGTCATGGGAGGTCTGCCTACTACTGATGTCTTTGTCCAGAGTCATTATTTGGTAAGGGAAGAAAAAAAGAGGCAGTTCTGCAGCACAGTTTGCTGTATAGTAAGGTAGTGATCTAAAATAGACCAGGTGAGCCTAGAAAAACTGTTTCTCCAATTTGTTAAAACACAAATTCTAAGCAGTTGGCTCATAGATAAATCTGTTCCGTAGCTAAAATGAGGTAAGTCAAACTTCCTAGGGCTGGGAGAGTTAGTTAGATTTCATATGATTTTGGCAAAGTGGCAAATGTTATCAGACAAACAAACGTTAAGTTATTTCATAAATTCATTTTTTTCCTTTTCTTTTTCCTTTGCCTTTACTGTTTGAGCTTGACTTACTCAGCTTAACTTATTTATTCAGTTTTAGTTATTTTTTTCTTTTTTCTTCTTTTTCTGTTTTGGTATTTCTTTTTGCTCATTGTGTTGGTCTGTTTTCATTACAGTAGGTATAAACCATACACAGAAATTTTGAAAGTAGTCCATTACCACTGCATGATTTGAACATGCCTTAGAGTACTTCCTTTTTGTGACTTAATTCTATTCATTTTAATTCAAAGTTTCTTGTACTTTCTCTATTTTTTCTCCTATAATGTAAAGTCTTCAATTATATTTAATCTTGTTTCAGCCCTATTGTTAATGTAATTGTGATCAATATTATACTAATCCCATTTGGCACTTTTGTCACATACTCTTTCCTTTAAAATGAACCTGGACAGTTTTTAACGAGGTTTCCTGCACCATATAGCACACAGGTCAACATCCTAATTCTATCCAATATACTGAGAGATATAATTTAATTATTGCCTTCTGCTGCATATTAGATCTTTTTAATGTCCCTGTCATTCCATATTTCTCCTGGAGCTTTGTGGAGTTAATTCTTCATTCCCTACTCTTACCCACACATATATACTATTAAACTATCATATTTAGGATTCTCTGGGATTTTTTTCTACCCTCTTGCAACAACAACAATGTGCTAGTTAGTTCTCATTGGGGCAAACTAACAGATTTTGCCAATAAAATGGCTTTTTAGTCTCCAGTTTTCACCTCTGCCATTAAAAAGCAGTGAATTTAGAACCAGTAAAAGCAAATGCTTCTTTATGCAGCATATAATCAACCTGCAATATTCACCCTCACAGGAGGCCATCAAGTCAGATACCCTGGTTGAATGTTAAAAATGAGTGGGTTAATTTTATGAACACTAACAACATTTGTAGCTATGCATGCCAAAATAAATAATAAGGGTAAACTAAATATCATGCTTCAGGGCATAAATTGATTATCTGCAGGTGTCAGCATGGATTCCTACTCTCCACATAGAGCTTTGTGCAATTGCTAAGGGTTTTTTTAATGAGGATATGAAGCAGTTAAAGGAATGGCATTTTTGGTTGCATTTTATGGTTTTGTTTGGTTTTGTTTTTAATTTGGTTTTCTCTCCTCTAAATAATCTAATTTTGCTTTCTTTTGGTGTAAAAATATTATAGCAAATGGTAAGGTAAGGCAGCCCCTACTCACTCAGAGGAACGAGACTGTCTTGTACCCTTTTGTCTATGAAAACAGTGAATAATACGGAGGGAGGTGTTTTCTATTAATGGACTGTCACAGTATCTTCAGATCTGCCTTTAACTTTTACCTACATCTCAGTGCCACTTGACAGTGATCAAGCAAGTAATGTGCTGCCATCAGTGCTGATAAATTTTTATGTTTCCTAGCTTTGATAATCTCTGAGTTATCTTTTTTTTTCTCTAGTTTTCTTCCTCATCTTCTACCTAAATTGTAAGGAGTTTTTTTCGACTAGGACCATCGTATTGTTTTGTGTGAATGCAATAAGTAACAGATTAGAGTCCTGATTATTCCAAGCTAATATCCTAATTATAATAACAGATGAAAACCTAAGCAGCCAACACTGTATTGTGTATCTTTGCACAAATCCTTTGCCTAATTAGTCTTTCTCTTGGAAATCTGTTACCTCTAAAAAGCTGTCTCTCTATCTGACAATGGCCTTCTACACAGCCATGTCATTTGCAAGGTTTTTCTGTTCTTAGTTTAGAATTTTGCTTCTTTCCAAATATTTATCTACCTAAACCACCTCAAGTTTTCAGACCAATGATTTTCCTTAACTTTGAATCACAAATATGTGATAATCTTTAATGAGTTCAGCATAAAAAAATTAGTTTTAAGAAGTCAAAAAATGTGCACACTGCTGTTTCAGACACTGATGCCCAGCAGTAAAAGCCATCATATTTTTTTTTCATTTGTAACCATGGATTATCCTAAATTTCTACAGTAATGTGAAGAGGAACAACTTAAACCTAAATAAGATGAGCCTCTAGGCAACTTTAGATAATCTCACGGCAGGCTTCAAGTCAATTTTCATAGTCAATTACGCTGTGTGGCCAGTTCCTGTGTAACTTTTGGCAAATCCTCCCTGGATGTTTAATAGGAATGTTGAAGGCTAAGAAGACCAGTGGTATCCTGCGGTGCATTAAGAAGAGCATGACCAGCAGGTTGAGGGGTTATCCTCCCTCTGTTCTGTCCCTTAGTTAAGCCACATCTGGAGTACTCTGTCCAGTTCTGGGTTCCCTAGTTCTAGAAGAACAAGGAACCACTGGAAAGAGTCCAGCTGAAGGCTACAAAGATGATTAGGGGACAGGAGCATCTCTCTTATGAGGAAAGGCTGAGACACCTGGGTCTGTTTAGCCTGGAGAAGAGAAGGCTGAGAGGGGATCTTATCAATGTTTATAAATTTCTAAAGGGCAGGTGTCAAGAGGATGGGGCCAGACTCTTTTCAGTGGTTCTCAGTGACAGAGCAAGGAACAAGAAGAACAAGCTGAAACACAGGAAGTTACATCTGAACATGAGGAAAAACTTCTTTACCTTGAGGGTGACGGAGCACTGGAACAGGCTGCCCAGAGAGGTTGTGGAGTCTCCTTCTCTGGAGGTATTCAAAACTTGCCTGGATGCAAACCTGTGCAATCTGCTTTAGGTGAGCCTGCTTTGGCAGGGGCGCTGTACTAGATGATCTCCAAAGGTTTCTTCCATTCTGTGATTCTGTAATTCTATGAGCTCTAGAGGAAAGAGACTGTGTCAGCTGGACCTCACATTAAACTCTGGGGGAATAATTTGGCTAATGCAAAGCTAAAATAAAGAATCAACACAAGCACAATACAGGAGGTGTGCAACTAACTCAATCATTTCAGAACATAAGCAATTTTGTTTACTATATGTTACTGCCTACAATATTTCCACCTAAATATAAGTGCCTAGTCAGCTGGTTCAGCTGATGGGAAGCCACTGGCTAATTTTTAGGCCCTTGCTGTAAAAAAAAAAAAAAAAAAAAAAAAAAAAAAAAAAGCAGAGGGGAGAGTTACCATCTAGATTACAGGTTCACTGTCTATGTAAGTCCATTTTATAAAAACATTATGATCTGCATTCTGAGACAAGAAGTTGTTCACTGGTGTTGAATTTTAAAAGCATATCCAGATAAACTACTCTGTAGACATGTGCTTCATCATGCATTTAACATCTCAGCTGAGATCTGAGAGGAGATGATCTTGCATTATCTAACAAGTTACGTGATCAAAATATAATAATTAATACATAATATGACTTGTAAAACATAAATGAAAATGAACCAGAGGGAGGAACTTGCCAACCTTTAAACAAGGCTAACCTATTTATATAACAAACACCTGCAATATTTCTCATGAGTCAGTCTTTCCACTCAGCCTGAGAATACATAATAACCTTTGTTCTGTACCTGAGGTCATTAGCCCATGTTAATGTATTCCATTTTTATACAGTCAGATTCAGACTGGTTTCAGCCAGAAGGTGGAAATTTCCAGAAGTTTTTGAGTTTGCTATCATCAACAGCACATCAGCTGGGTATGGCATGCATATTCTTGTAGAGGCTGCATCTGGTGTTGTCAATTCAGCAGCAGTAGGAAGGAAGAGTTTCTACAGACCAGAGAGCGGGGACCTTGGAGAAAGACATGACAGGTGACAACTCATGGACCATGTGATGTAACTAATTTCTATTGGCAAGTAAAGAGTTTGAAAGTACTGGTTTAATTTATTACTCAGAAAAAATATACACAAACACACACATATACATATACATACATATATATATATTTACAGAAAGTATATTCATAAGATGAAATCATTATAAAGGCTACATTTGCAAGTATGGAAATGATCTGTTGATATCAGTTGTTACTGAATGGACATTATTTAGCTAGTTAAAATGATGATTGCTATTTCCTATTCTTGCGTTGACTCACCACTTTTCCTCCATTTATAGAATTCTTCATAAAATGGTACAAAAATTTACATCAAACAGAGCTCATTTCATTGTTGCCCTTATTGAGCTAAAACCAGAAACATGCCACTGAAATAAAAAAAACACAGTAATGGAGAGGAGAAGTGGACTTTTAAAGAATTTAGTCATTAAACCACTCTTCCCAAGAATTAGATGATTACATGCTTGAGTTTGTTTTGTCTTTATGAAAATTTTCAGGACTTGAATTGTAGAAGTTGAACACTCCTAAATCCTCACATTAAAAAAGAAATCAATCAAATAGGAGAAAATAAATTGAAATAACCTGACTCTGAGCAGCAATTAATTTTTACAACATATATGAAAGGGTAGCAAAACAGTTACATGTTTGCCTCATAACCTCTCTTTGGACACTCTCATAGTGTTAATAAAATATTTTTTGTTTGCATTTAACATACAGACCTAGTTTATTAGATGAAAAAGAATATCTGCTTATGGCATCACTTTCAGATATTCTTTTTTAAATTTCACTTTCTAGAAGATTCTGACAATGTTATCCATTCTCAGAAGGCTCTTTTTCTATAGGGAATCCAGATTACATCAACCATGCTACCCAAACTGATAAAAAGTTATATTAGAATCCAGATAATATAATTCAATATGCAAGTCTAGTATGGAAATTTCTTTGTATTACATTCTTCCACTGTTCTTAATTGCCAATCTAACTTACAGCACACACTGAATACACACAAAGTGAAACTACTAAATGCTTATTTTCATATTTCATATTTTGAAACACATTAAATGTAATATTACAGAGATCTCTGTCATCTCAAATGAAATCATCTGAGAACAGAAGACCAGGAGAGAATAATTACAAAAACTCCCTGTGAATCTGTTGAAGGTGTTAGTAGTGCCGAAGATCTGATTTTCCATTCTCATCCATTTAATTTGTATGCTTAAGGAAAATGTTCAGTGAGGGGCTGAAGTGCATTTGGTAGATCAATACTCCATTGATGTTGATATTTGTCAGCATTTTCTTTAGCTGTTGATTTATAGGATGCCAGAAGCGCTTATGGAATACTTAACTCTTTGTCATGTCTCAATTTGCTCTACGCAGAAAATGCTTATTCTTTATTACATGGTATTTTTTAAAAAATAAAAGACATGCCACATTCAATAGTTTATAAGTGTGCTTAAAACAGCATTATAGTGCCACTAGGAGTTATTAGGTTGACATTACTTAGTCTAAATTCTTGTTAAACTAGTTTTAAAACCTACTCTTCCTAAACAAAAAAAATGAGTCATTTTTTAGCCAATACAACACTACTTATAAGAGTTGAATTAATTTCTGTCATTTAATGTGGACTCTTTTTTTTTTTTTTATAACATAAAACTAATTGAAAATGTGGTTTCTTTGAAGTTGAATAGCTGTTGATGAAATGAAATCTGAGTTCTTGCAAAGTTTTTCCCAAGATCTGTTAATAAAAAAGACTTGGAACAAGGAAGTTTTCTCCTTCTGTGATAAAATATATATTGCAACCTTTTAAACAGAGAAATGCAATTTGCAAGTCATAACTGATAAAAGAGGATAAAATACCTGACTAAAAATAATGTCTAGCTCTTGCATAGTGATTTTTATTGAAAGCTTAAGAAGAGCTACTGTCTTTTTCAGGTATTGTGAATCTAAGATGCATAAAGATGAAGCAAATTCTGCAAGTCAGAGTCTAAGCTATGGCAGATTTAGCTGCAGAAGATGGGTTTGTGACTGATAGCACAAAGTCCAGCTAGAGGCCTGTCTCTAGTGGTATACCCCTCGGGTCAGTACAGGGGCCAATATTGTTTAACATCTTCATTAATGACCTGGTTGATGGGACAGAATGCACTCTATGCAGGTTTGCAGTTGATATAAAACTGTGAGAAGTGGCCAATACATCAAGTGGATGGATGTGCTCCTGTTCCCATCTGGAGTACTGTGTCCAGGTTTGGCCTCTCCAGTACAAGGGAACGTACTGAAGCAATTCCAGCAAAGAACCATGAAGATGATTAAGGTAGAGCAGCTGAGGCTGAGAGAGCTGGGAGTGCTCAGCCTGGAGAAGAAAAGATTTAGGGGGGATGTTATTAATACATATAAATAATTGATGGAGGGAATGAAGAAAAGGGAGTTAGACTCTTATCAGTAGTGACTACTGACAGTGTAAGAGGCAATGGTCACAAATTGAAATGCAATAAATTTAATGTAAACATGTGAAAAAATAATTTAAGGGTGATTGAGCACTGGAATAGATTGCCCAGAGAGGTTGTGGAGTCTCCATCCTTGGAGATACTGAAAACCCAAATGGACACAGTCCTGGGCAACCTGCTTTAGGAGTCCCTGCTTGAGCAATGAAATTGGTCCAGATCATCTTCAGGGTTCCTGTCCAACCTCAACAAGTCTGTGAATCCCAGCCCTCTGACATCTGCCCTGAGTACATAACCACAAACAACAAGCTTATTTTCCTACTTTGTTACTCCGGCGATGAAAAGTTCTGTATCAGTGAATATACACACGTGTAAAGTTGAAGTAATGTAGTGAAAAAGTATATAGCGGTGTAAGGCAATATTCCAAATACGGTGGAAGATTATTTTAAACTCAAAAGAGATTTATTTGTTGCTAAGATAGTAAAAAGAGGCCAATTGTTACAGAGCTGTAGTATACTAATTAAACAAATGGCCAAAGAAATATCAATATTATCTAAAATAATATGTTTTACAAGTGTTTTGACATGCTTCATGGTGAAACAATGTTTAATATTTTATTCATGGATTAGTATAATACATTTCTAAGTAAAATCAATACTGTGTTTTTATTAAGAACTTTGTCTTCCCCAGCAGAGAAACAAAATGCACCATAAGAAAGAAACTGCGGAATTAGAAAATAAATTCATAGCTAGTGCTAAAACATATCACTATGGACAAAAGAAATAGTTCTTACTCATGTGTATTTAGTCATGTGTCTCGGGTTTTTTTGTTGTGGGTTTTTTGTTGGGTGTTTTTTTTGTGGGCATTTGGTTTTGTTTTTTTTTTCCATTTCACACATGAGAGAGAGGCAATCAATATAAAGGATAATCAATACTTCAACTACTGGCAACCAAATGTGGATTTTGTAGAAGTACTATCTAAAAGGACAGAATGTTCAGGCTGATCTAGAAGAATGATTATGAAAGACAGGAAAGTTTTTGTGATCATCCCCACTCTCTGCTGTGCAAGCCTGCAGCTTAACAGAGGTTCAGTTGTTAATATGGAAACCAAAGTGAAGAGGGGTGATAAAAAGCATTCTGAACAGCATAAAGAAAAATAGGAAAGAAAAAGGGAAACAAATGCCTTCCCAAAATACATCTCTTGAAATATGTATGAAATGAAAGGACTGTGATTCTGTGACTTGTGAAATTGGAAATGGCAGATGAGAACACCACACTGCTTTTTTTGCTTGTACTTGGAAAAGCTGAGGAGTTAGGTAGAAAGAGAGAATATGTTTAGGATAGTGAAAAATAATTAAAAAATAATTGTTATTAAAAAATCCATAGAAAATTCAGTGTTTACTACTGTCAGTGGTTAACTCGAGAAACCTATGCAGTAAACTCCAAAGGATACCTGTCCTTTGTCGATATAGGGAATATCTGACCATCTTTGAATTTTTCATTGAAGCTGTAGTTTACTAGAGATGTCTAAGTTTTGAAATAACAAATAAATGTGGCAAAGAACATTAAGCCTTTTTAAAGATGAGCACCATTCAACACTCAGGCTAATGCTGACTTCTCTTTTTAACCATTCACCAAGACATGGTACCTGCTAGTACTTTGATTTCTATTCTTCCATGACAACTGTTGCCTCCAAAGAACTGTACTTGCCTGGCAACCTGTTTCCCCCTCAAACCCAGTTACAGTGCACTCCCTTTTGAATGTAGGTAATGAAAGAGGAAGGTTGTGATTGACTAAAGTTCCAAATCCCCTCTACTTTGTGAAATGAGCTTCTAAAAGAGCCTTTCCAAATGGGACCTCCCCCATTTTCAGTCCTGTAAGAAAAGGTGAGGAAGCTGTGGTTATTGCTATCATGGTATCTGCCCTGGTATCTAGCTTAAAATTCTACTATTTAAAGAAAAATGGAGAAAAAAAAGAAAAGTCTCCCTGCTCCACATACACAGAAGTCTATACAACTATACAATTGTATTGACAATGTGATGATTCCTGCCATTCCAAATGCTAAATATTTGAGTTTTGACTATCCAGAATTGTTAGCCCACATCTAAATCTTTACCATCGTACCCTCTACAGGAGATCCAAAGGACTATGTGGTGTCCAAAGAGCTTAAAAAGTTGGTTCTTTCACACTAGTCCACCAAGAAAAGTTCATGCTTTACCATGCAACAATCTGGATCAACTCCAGTGTTTCATTCTTCTTCAACTTTTTCAGTAGCTCTAGCACTGTGAAATAAAATCTTCCTGACTCCTTAGGCTCTTCTGTAAACTCCTCTCTGTCCTGTAGATTTATTCCACACAGAGCACAAAAAAATCAAAAGAAAACATGAACAGAAGAAGACCTATACAACAAGTCTTTACACTTTAACCACAGCACTTGCTCACTTTCTGAGAATTTGAGTGTGTGTGTTTATGTGTGTTTCCTTGGAGAACAGAGTATTAAATTGATATGAGAACATATAAAGTATAGTTGGATTTGTCCATTTATTTTCTGTATTAAGAATTAGATTTTAGAAAATAAGCTTAGCTTCATTTTGTCTCTGTGTTAGGTGGGAAACTTTAAGTTTAGATCGTTTTGTCTGTGTTAAGGGGGAAACTTTTACAATAACTAACAAGCTGTTCCACACTATCAGCAAAGGCCTTGTGGTGCCTGGTATGCGAGCAGTCTGGAGCAAGAGAAGAAGGAACTGGTGTGCAACACCTGCAGACTAAAGCAAAAAGCTAACCGTGTTTTTTGTAACGGTCTACAAACACCAAAAGGAGGCAGTACGCAAGCGCGAATGGGAGTGAACTTATGTTAAAATTTCTTGGAACTAATTAGCTTAACCCGTCCTAAATTTAATGAATATGTATGTGTGTGTACTTTAAGCAATGCCTTTGTAAAAGAGTGGGGGTGCAGGGCCTTTATGGAGCGATCCACCCTGTCTCCCGCCAGCGAATAAAACATACCTGCTTTATAACTCCTTATGAATTGTAAGGTTTGATTCCACAGATCAGAATGACCCTTTCTTTATAAGGCTTTTTCTGTGTATTCCCTTTGCCTTTTCCTTGGAGTAATATTGTTTAATTATCATTTAACTAGAGATTGCATTTCAGCTAATGCAACAAAAGTCAGCAGATGGCTTTATAGGTATGAAGCACTATTAATTCACGTATACTAGAATAATGACAGCTCAGTTATCGAATATCTATTTTTCTGTTCTCTCTGATTAGGAGAAAAATACAGGTTTTTTTCTCAGTCTTCAACTCATTGGCTGAAGTATCTCTCAGGGTAAAAATCTGAGTTCTTAACTGAGACTGGAGCACATTTTATGTCTTAATATATTGTATATGAGGAAAAAAAAAAAAAATCTTTGCTGTGAAAAGTTTACAGCCTAAACAGATAAGACAAAGACATTAGAGATAACAGGAATGGAAAAACGAAGGAGTTTCATAAAATCACATGCACTTTCAAAGCTCAGTTTTCCTACAAGATTAAGAGATACCACATGGGACTAGAAGAAACAGCCTCCTATGTGTCACAATCCAGGTCTCACTATAGTGAGAAGCTCTTGAATCTATGTAAAGAAAACAAGCAGGGAAGCTGAATGAGAAGTAGGTGTGTCAAAGAAAAGAGCAGGGAAAAACTGGCACCACAATATTCCCTGGCATTTCCTCAGAGGATTTCATCACCAAAAATAAGTGGCTGGAGTCATTAAATCTTTGAAAAATTGTGTTTGTGACAAACAACTCCCACAGTACATTTTTCATACTGACAAATACTTTCCATAAGTTTCATCTTTCAGATCTGTTGCAGCTGAAGATGCCACAGGAAGCTAAAATTTTACATTTTAAAGGGCTTAAGGGGAGAGTGAACATGTTAAAGGAAGATAAATCCAGTAAGAATTAGTAAATACATTAAACCAATGCTCTCAAAGTCCTGAAACATAAATTGTCAGAGGCAATATATAGAGAAATATATACCAATAGTACAGACCTGGAGAGAAACGTCAAAGAACTATCAAGCTTCGCCATAGAAACACAGAGAACTTTTCTCTTAGAAAAAACTAAGTTAGAAATGAGAGCTTTAAGTCTGAGTGTCATGAGATAAGAAGCTTTATTTGGTCATTTGTTTGTCCTTAGACTTAAGGAAACAATATTTAATCTGGAAAATAAACAAACAAACAAATGAAACCAACACAAATCTTACAAAAACTAAAACCTCCAAAACAAACCACCAAAATCAAACAAACAAACAAAAAAATCCCATCAAGAATGTATATGACAAATCACCAGTTTCTCTTACTGATACTCATTACTCAAAATTTACTCAAAATATATTTACTATTTCCATTATGGCTATGTGGTCTTATTCATGGGTAAGATCTCCACTTTATACATACAAAGAACATGGCAATAATCCTTGTAAGGTTATGTGTAATATAAACATGGTCACGGCTTATGATAAACTCTTCTCTGGTACTATTCTAGAAACCCTACTCTGTCAAGCAAAGAGTTTATGTTTATACATGCACAATTATTTTGAATATTGACAATACAGTACAACAGTAAGATATGGCAGTATTTTTTTAAATGTATATTCAGCAACTGAAAATTATATTTTTATGGTGGTGTACCACACAAGTGCTTTTCATGCCTGATGAAGCCTGACTACTCTGAGTGCTCTAAGACTGTGTCACACTTTCAGGTTCATAAATGATCACTTTTTGTAAAAGGCTGGTTGTCAATGCCAGAACATACTCTTCAGTTAGCTACTAAGTTTTCTCAGTGTAAAAAAAACAGTAAACGTATTTACTATGCATCCTTAAACCAGCAAGAGTGACAGGAGGAATAGTGAGAGCAATTCTGGAAAAGGCATCTCCACAGAAGTGGAATAAGCTCTCTATGGTCTACCTCCCAGCCCTCTGTCAGAAAGAAGGGCTTGGCTGAGAGCAGCCTCGCCAAGGTTGGTGCATAATTCAGGAAAGCCATGCAACTGACTATCACTCTGTGCTACTCCACAGCTTTATCTTATGCATTTGCAAACCCTCTCTCACTCTCTGACCCCACAAGCCAGTCACAACCAGCCAGTAAAATTTGCAATCTGCCAATGATCAGTTTTGGGCACCTGGTTTCCCAGGGTCGTGGTACAACTAAACCAGCAAGATTCAGAGTAGTAGATTGGGAGATAAATGTAACTTTTAGTGGCAAACCCCAGCTGTGACACCTTATTTGTTATGGCTAATTGGCTGAGGCTTGTTGTATGACCTGGCAGAGATCTTTCAAGTGTCTGTGGACCACCGCTGGGGGAGAGAGGCATTGTTCAGTCCTGAAGACCTTTGCTCTAGTGTGTGTGTTGTTCCACCTACCTGCTGTTTTGTAACCTCATTAAATATTTCATATTTCTTTGCTATACTAACGTTCTTCCAGAAGCAGCCTCAGAAATGACATTTGCCACAGACGAGTCTAGAGACCAGCTGGATCAGTCTAGAGACCAGCTTTTAGCATGCAGTTGGCACAGATTATCAAAATTGTTTTTATTAATAAAGATCCCTGTCTAACACCATTTTTTCCAAACATAATGGAAACTCATATTGAGATTTTCCAGTATGTTCATGCTCAGCACATTGGTTATAACTTTGCTTCATCCATACGGATTTTACAAATTATCCTGCATAATGAAGGCATCACTTGGAGAAAGCTGCTGACTTTATTCTATATGGAGATGTTTTGCAAAATAAAATCAAAATGGATTGTATTTGTTTCTTTTGTAATTTCAGTTGACTCACTTTTTAAAATGTGTGGTTTAATTTAAAGACATATGGCTGGATAGACTGGTCCTCTCCAGTGTTTTGTTTTGTGTATTACAAGACCAAAGTCAGTCTTTGGAGTGCACCTAAGGACAGAATTTGGCTTTAATTACATGCTTTTGGGCAGTCAGGCATTTAGCCCAAGAACTATGTTGTCAGAGAAGATATTTGATAGTGGGAATTTTTATGAACAGATTATACAACTCTTTGGCACCACTTCTCAGAGTCCCTGTAAATCAGGCACAACTGCTTTATTGAAGTGAATGGAGTTAGATAATCATAAAATGGTGTAAATAAGGGAAAAAATTATGCCCATCAGATTTGAATACTGACTTTCAACTTCAGATTTTAAGAGATTATTAGCCTTCAATTTTCAGTGAGACTCTGCTCTTTCACAGAGTGAATGCCATTATAGACATAGCCATAATTCTGAGAAGAGGATATCACTACTAACACGCAACAAGGCAGCCCTTCAAATACGGCATTATCTATTTTTACTTACCCACCTTGAACATGTATTTCATTACTGTATTTCACTGCTCACCACACTATTAATACTATTCTAACTGTTGGCTTTATCTTCTCTGATTTTCTAAGTCACCTGCTAATAATAATTCTCCCTGCCAGAAGTCCAGGAGATTTTTTGCATATTCCTCAGACTAGTTAAACCTCTTGACCCCAATAGAAGTTCTTAATAATTCTAGACCCTGAATTAAATTTCTACAAGAAGAGATTGTTCTATTTTATGTAAGGAAGTCCTGTGAATATTATTTTCTTCATACAAAATAAATTGATCCAAAACTGAAACAAAGTGTATTTCCACTGGTTCTTAGCATCCTCAATATATTTATTTATTGCAGATGTTTTATTCTGAATCACATCAAAACCACAGGATTGAAGTTGTCATGAATTGCATTCTATCAGCATAAATGAGAGGGGTTTGCCTCATAGAGTGATTATTTCAGCTCAAGCTGTGACAGTTCTGAAGAGAATGATTACCCATTAGGCAAAAAATAATTAATTTTAGAGAGACCCTGCAATGCAGCCTTCCATGTAGACTTTTTATATTTTTTTTTCTTTTAATCCTTGTACATGACAGCAATGCATTATTCTGTTACTGTGTGTTTGCTGAGCTGAGAAAGTATGTGGATTTCATGCAAGCATCCAGCCATTTATGTAGTTATCTAATTATTTTCTGATATTCTAGGAAGAAAACCAAGCAATTATGGTTTTGTAGCAAATGCACATGGCTTCATTATTCGTTATTTTAAGCTGTTTAGTTTTGTGAGTCTGGGGAGTTCTGAGAGCTTAAAATAAAGAGAAGGAAGCAATCAAACATTCTGTTTAGTGATGATTCATTTATTCAAAAGACCATGACAAAAAGTGTATGGTTGACAGGAACTCTGCCATTTGCAAAGGTGACTTGAGGTACAAAATAAAAAGAGTTTTATAGTGATGTTACAGTCTCTTTATACTACATTAGCATTGCAAATATGTCCAGATAGAATAACATTTTCCGTTTATGCCATATTCTCCATTCTGATGCATGTGCTTAATTCCTCACATGGTCTCTGTCCTTCAGTGAAAGCCCAGATTCACAGAAAAAAGAAAAAATTTCTAGGTCAAGGAACAGAAAGTTCTAGTAGTAGTAATAGCAACAGTAGAATTAGTAGTAATAGTACTGTTATTAAAAAAAAAAAAAAAAATCCTCTAGCTCTTTTCTTAAACTTCGGGTACTTCACATCTCTCAGGTAATGGAAGAATATGACATTCTTAGAGCTAAGATTTCTGATATGACTTCTGCCTTATATTGGAAATTCCTATAGACAGTTGGGCATATTCTAACTCTACAACAATCTCTTTGCAAGGTATTCATTATCAGTGTGTCAAAGTCAAAGTTGGTATAGGAAACACCTTAGAGATGTTAAACTCAACAATAAGTCTGTGTCCTGTTTTCAGAAGTCAGTTAGTTCCCAGAACATATATCCAACTGATGTACAACAACCAACAAAATAAGATATTATTTTACAGTCAACACTGGCATCCCATTCAAACACACAAAGAGTATCTAAGATTTATAACTTCTTAAAAAAACCCAAAAGCTACTAAATCAAACAAAAAAATAAAACAACCCCCAACCCCAGAAACTCTTCTGTTGCTAAATTTCTGGATATATAATCTCTTTCAAGCATATTTCCTTTCTCACTTCATTGCCTGTCTTAATTTATATAGTTTAGGATTTCTCTAAGTCAAATCAAAATAAAGTCATTTGACCAGCAATATAAGTGAAACTATGCATTGTCTGGTGGTCTGTTTTTGCTGTTTTGTAGTGCCAGAACAACTCACATATTGGGATTGAAAAATTAATTTTAACTATAAATTTTTTTAGTCAGACAAAGATAACTGGTCTTTGTACTGATGACCACCCAGCCCTTCCCCAAACAGAAATGGAGATTCTAGTATTTCTCAAATTAAAAAAAGTACTAAGTCAAAATATTCTAAAGATCCTTAGAATGCAAATTCAACAGTGAAAACTAGAAGTAACTTCTACCAGTATTGACGCACAGTGAGTGGTTCATCCATAAACACTGAAGATCACTTCTATCTAGTTGAGGTTTGAATATAACATACAGGCATCAGAAACAATTCTTGGAATGACGTATGGAGTATAACAGTTACTAGTTCTATGTATAATACAAGGGATCAGTTTAGCAATTTTCCATCTAGTCTGTATTTTACCATGGTTAAATGAAAGACACAAGCAATGTAAACTGCTGGTGCAGTCAGGCAGAATACTAAGGGATCGATATTATCCTTTCCTGCTCTCATAGGCAGGTTTACAAGCAATTATTTTTTCAAAATCAGAGTTAGATTGTGCTACTTAAAGTACATTTTGCTTTGAAAAGTGATTGTGAAAATGCTACCTTGTAGCATTACCTCTTAAGGATTCCTGGATCAAATTTACAGTTTTCAAATTAGGCATCAAGTTAAACCTGGACAATCCACCAAGTCATGGAATATACTTTGTTTCCTTTTAGATGTGCTCTCACTGATGCTTATTAAACTTCAAAATTAATAAAAAGGAGTATCAAAATTACTTCCAAGGATGATATACAAAAGAAGAAGAATTCTTCTCACAATGTATTTTCTGTATAGGCTTGAAAGGCCAACATTATAGCAGAGAAATTTAATCCTGTGTAGGAAAAAAAAAAATATTTTTAAAAAATCTTATTTATGTTATTTTCTGCTAAATCTCAGAAGTAGATGATTGTATTGTTTATATGTGATATTGCCATCTGAGAGAGATCTTCAGTGCCACTGATCCTATAGGGTTGAACAGGAGAAAACTTATAGAAAATAAAAAATTATGAGAAGTACACAGTGATGCAGGTGCATAAAAAATGAAGGATGCAGACAAACAAAATGTAGTCCAAGGCAAATTCTCATTCAAAAATATCACCTCTTCAACCAATCTTCTATTAGTGTAAACCTATAGAATTTCCTCTGACATCAGAAAAACTTGTTCTTCCATGATGCTTTGAATTTTCCAAACTCTCTTTCCTGTTCCCTTGTACAGCTAATAACTAACAATAGTTTAGCAATTCATTCAGAAAGCAGACTAGTTAAAAACTATGTTTCACAAATATTTCTATATCAGATTTTTGGACCAAAAGTCTATATACAGATCATTCTAGAGAGAAAAAAAAATATAAAAATAAAATCTGAATATGAATCTAAACTCTGAGAAATAAAATTTTGGGTGGAGACATAAATAGAGGATTTTAATTTCATCTGATAAATTATAGCTACAGGGTAAATGAGCTATCAAAAGTATTTATATAAGAGTATAAGATCCCCACTTATGTAGTTTAGAAGGAAAGAGAATAATATGAATTATTCAATTAAAAAAAGTATTAGTTAAGTAGAAAAAGTAATTTCAACCTGTTCTGAAAAGAAAACCCAAACAAACCCAATCAACAAAAAACCTGTGGGAGCCTCTCATAGGTGAACTATGAACAAATTTATCATGGGCAAAAGAAGATATTTTATTATGTAGTCAGAAGCCATTTTATAGGATCAATATTGTACATCAGAATGGAGATAAACAGGGATATTGGATGCAAAGATGACATGGCAGTACACGTCAACAAATTGAAAATAAAACAGATAAAACAACCTAAAAACCAGCATGGCACAAAAAAACAAACAAACAAACAAACAAACAAAACTATTTCAGGCAGAAGTCATCAACAGGTTTTGCTCATAATCTCATGGAGATGAGATGACAGGAAATAATATTTCCCCATTAGAAATGTAGCCCCAGAGATTTGGTAGATGCCCCATCCCTGGAAACGTTCAAGGTCAAGTCGGATGAAGTTTTGAGCAACCTGATCTAGTGGAAGATGTCTCTGTTCCCTGCAGGGGGATGTTAGACAAGATGATCTTTAAAGGTCCATTCCAACCCAAACTATTCTATGATTCAATCAGTCTATGAAACTTCAATGTTTATGACCAATGAGAGCCCAACTACAATATGTATCCTCTCAATTACTTCTTTTTGTAGTTTTTAAGTGACTATGAAGTTTTTGGGTTTTTGTTTATTTTGTTTTCTATTCAGAAGACACATCTGCTAAACAAAAGTTCCAAGTGGAGGGCTCCTAGGCAATGGAGAAAATTATTTTCTCTAATTTAATTTTCATCTATCTCATCAATAATTTTACCTTATTAATCTTACCATTATAAACCTTACACTTCTGTGCCTTCAAGGTGCATTAGGTTTTTAATTTGCAGTGATGGAGTTTTAACAAATTATTGTATCTCACATATTCCATTAAGAACTTGCTGTCTTCTGTTGTAGAAGAATCCCTTTCTAATATTTCGGTTTGATCTTGGAGTCAGACTGTTGCATTCAGAAAGACTATTAGTTAATTTCACAAAGGTCTATTTATTAAGTTGCTTTGCTGTATCAGATCTGTATCCATTTTTAATTTACATTTTTGTTCAAGACAGAAAAAGCACAGAATCCTAATAATTACCTGTTCAGCTTTTACATTTCCAGATTTGTATTTATGTATTTTTCAGATTTCATCTGATCTATATTAAATATTTTCTCTATTGATAGCAGAATTTCAACCAAAAATGGAGAAACAACCTAATTCTTCATCAGAATTCTCATTCAGAAAGAGTGCTGCAGAATTCTTAATGAACACAGCATCAGCAACCAAATGGAGGGCTATGACTGACCTTATTTCTCCACTTCCTCTCCCCTTTCTCATGTAAATAAAGGCATTTTTAGGATCTGAAGAAATAGAGAGTAAAATTAATAGACAACAGATTGAGAAAATTAGGTATTCCAGTAGTACAGATAACCAGGCCAGCTAAGGAAGAGACATACATTGAAAAGCGGCACCATATTAAAGGAGGAAAGGTTAACTTGACACTGATTTTGAAATTTAAAACAACGTTAAGATTTTGGGAAACATAATTTGAAGAATGTAGGCATGCAAGGGAATGAATGATTAGGGGAGAACTTAGCAGTGAATACTCTGGGTTGGGATTTGAAGTTGATATTTTTATCTTTGAATTTGTGTATTGGAGCCTTTGGAAGGAATGTTCCAGGTCAATAAAAACTAACTGAGTCACAGGAAAAAAAAAGTTGCAAATAATTTGAAAATTTAACTTATTTATACTTGAACTGTATCATGCCAAAGATTTGATGTTTAATTACTAGATAATTAGAAAGGAAACAGTTTTTTAGGGGTTTTTGTTTGTTTGTTTTTCCCACAAATCTGAAGTAGTTTTTTGGTTTTTTTTTTACTCTCAAAATTTCTTAAATACTCTGGGCATTGCAGGCTGGAATTGTAAACTGTATTTGCATTTACGACTGTTGGTTTATCTTGTACCCAAGTACGTCTCTTCTGGAATAATGGAAGTCTAATTGTCTATGCTTCTTGGATGTATCAGGCTCATTCATCTATTGCTGCCAGCTTAAACTTTGCAAGGACTTTACTCCCTTTGACAGTGCAAAATACATTTTGAGGGATATTAAAATCCTTGGTATCTCTTTTTCTGAAAATGTTTACCTTGATAAAACATAGAAGAGATATTTTTTCTGATCTACAATTTTTGTGTTGAAAACTAACAACCAAATTCTGGGGCAGCCCCTGAAGACTAACAAATACTGTAGTTTTGCACTGAAGTCTAAAAGCTATACATTCTTTCCCTTGCACAAGAATGGGAAGTTCATGGAGTTATCACTCCATATCTTAGCCAGGCATTCATTCTCACTTCTTATCCTATATTGAGAGTCATTCTTTAAAAAGTATGTGATAGTGTCTGGGTAGTACACTGTAGCCCCTGAAGGACAAAATAACAGAGGAAAAAAGTTGACGACATAGCTGGTAACAATTACCTGAAAAACAGCAAGGCAAAATTGTATGCAGAATGATGTACAATTACCAATAATGTGCATGAGAAAAGGAAGAAGACTATGCTAAGTGTTAAAAAGTCCAAGTTTTTGAGTGATGTAGAGGTCATACAGGTTAGTTAACATAGAGGTCATACAGGTTAACTAGTTACCAAGAGAAGCACACAGTGTAACAGGATAAATAGGTAGCTTGTTTGATGGGCAAGATGCATTCAGTGCAATAGCATCTATATATGACAGCAGAAGCAGAGGCAATGCAACACAAAAGACTGTTTCTTGATGAAGAGAAAACCTATAGAGTGAGATCTACTATGTTATCCTACAAAAGAAAGCACACTGCCTAATATGGTGACACATCATCCTTCTGAAGGACTACAGTACATAAGCATCTCTTCACATACTTTTTAATCCCATCAGTGTTTCCACCAGCATTTACCAGACTCCCTCTTAAATGTCTCAGTACTTGCTCTGACCCATCATACAAAACATCACAACAGAAGCAGCTTGTGGAAACATGTATTTTTTTCAACTTTAGTCCGAACTGGGTAGCAACTGCGAGAGTGTGGTCAAACAGTGGAATGGGCTTCCTTGAGAGGTGATTGATGTCCCAAGCCTGTCAGTGTTTAAGAGGCATTTGGACTATGCCCTTAATAACATGCTTTAACTGTTGGTCAGCCCTGAAGCGATCAGGCAGTTGGACTAGATGATGGTTGTAGGTCCCTTCCAACTGAACTATTCTGTTCTGTTCTATTCCATTCTGTTCTATTCTAAATTTACTAACTCATTTGCCGAGACAGACAAACAAACTAGAGGTGAAGGAAGGAGAACCAGACTAAGTTGAACCAATGTAAAAGAAAATGTTTTCTTCTCTGCTATTCTGCATTAAAATAAACAATTCTGCATTAAAATAAACAAAGCAAAAAGTGCTGGATTCAAAGGAAAAAAAACCAAAACACTTATACCACCTTTAACAAAAATTGCGTCTGCTCCATTTGGGGTAATTTGAACTCAAAAAATCCCCAATGGAAATCAAGTTGTAGTTTCAGACATGTTTTGCAAAATCAGGAAGCAGAGGGTGGTCTGCTTTCATTGAACACCCTGGTAGCCATGAGATGTGACAATGCATCAGAAGTTTCCCCAGTTATGAGGGATCCACTTTCTAGAGAGAATACCATGCCTATTGCCATAATATTTTGGCAATATAAAATTGCCAAAATACCCCTCTACTCCACTCTCCTACTGTGTCCAGTTCTGGAGCGCCCAACACAAGAAAGACATGGACCTGCTAGAACGAGTCCAGAGGAGGGCCACAAGGATGATCAGAGGGCTGGAGCACCTCTCCCACGAGGACAGGCTGAGAGAGTTGGGACTGTTCAGCCTGGAGAAGAGAAGACTCCAGAGAGACCTTATAGCTGCCTTCCAGTACCCAAAAGGGGCCTAAAGAAAGCTGGGGAGGGACTTTTTACAAGGGCAGGTAGTGATAGAACAAGGGGTAATGTCTTTAAACTGGAAGAGAGTAGGTTTAGTTTAGATATTAGGAATAAATTCTTCACTGTGAGGGTGGTGAGACACTGGAACAGGTTGCCCAAGGAAGTTGTGGATGCCCGCTCCCTGGAAGTTTTCAAAGCCAGGTTGGATGAGGCTTTGAGAAGGTGTCCCTGCTCATGGTAGGGGGAGGTTGGAACTAGATGATCTTTAAGGTCCCTTCCAACCCAAACAATTCTATGATTCTATGATTTTTTAGAAGTGGGTTGCTCTTCTGGTCTCCTATTGATGCTGTTCCTTCTTGTTGAAATGTTTAAATCGTTATTTAGCTAAAGAGGAAGAACAAGAATAACTTGATAATTTGATAGGTAGGGAGCTTATCTGGAAAACTAGACATTTCCAATTCAGACCCTACTTTAATGAATATATATGTACATTATGACAGTGGATAAAATCCTGATACTATTTAAAACACTGGAGTTTAAAGTCCCCCTGAAACTTGGGTTTCAGCAAGCCAGTCAATTTTCTGCTGCGGATTCACAAGCCTGTTTGATCCTAAAATGTCTAAATAAATATAAACAATTATGCAGGAGCCAGAGCTGCTTCAGAAACTCATCAGAATACAGGTGCAGATATGCTTACTGATAGCCTGGAGTTACTGCAAATGGAAACCTTCCAAAGTGTCTAAGTAAATATAAAAACTCTCACAATGACAAAGGTGGTTTACAATTCATACTCTTGAATTTCTAATAGCAATGACCTTTACACTTCTAATACTAGACCAAGGTCTAGTGGAAGGTGTTCCTGCCCAGCAGGGGGGGTTGGAACTAGATGATCTTTAAGATCCCTTCCAATCCAAATCATTCTATGATTCTGTGAAACTACAGACCTTGTTTGCTGCCTATCAGCTGTTCATTACCATCTTTTCCCTGAAGGTTACCACCCCAACAGCTGAGATACAGTAATCATGTGTCAGTTCTTAGTCCACTTCAGTACAAAGTCAGAGAGCTTGTTAAAAACACTGAAGTTAATTACCATTTACTATGGTTTAAGAGTAATAGATGGGTGAGGTTCAAAGTACCACCCAAACATTTGTTGATTCTGCTGGGGCACATACTAAGCCTCTTAATTGGGTTGCAATATATACCAGTATCTACCCCTCAGCTTCTATTGAAAAGAACAGACTTAAAACCTTAATTTAGCCATTGTGAAAGATTAAAGTCAGCCTTTCTCTGCTATACTAATTATTAGCAAGTAATGTCTTAAAGCACTTCAAAATTAAGTAAAAATTCTCATGCATCTTCAATGTATTTTACTAATACACAAGAATGTGCTAACAAAATGTTATCTAATACCATCTCCCACTGTATTAGCAATCATATTGTATGCATTGACACATGTTCCTGGAGAAATCATGGGCATACTGCGGGTGGGGGGATAAGAGTTTGCTGTGTATGCATAGAAATTTCACACTGCCAAAAACCATTCCAGACTGGGGAAACAATCCCCACCCACACTCATTAACAGAGGATCAAAATGAGATCTAGCCCCACCTCTGGCATGCTTTATCGAGCCATGATTTTTCAGTCCCATCTGTTCTGCAGGACTGCCAGTTCATCTTGCAACCAATCACATCAGACATTTTTAAACTGTGAGAGGAGTTAGCGGGAGCTCTTAACGAATTGTTCCTGTCATCTACCATCAATTTTCCCATTATCATTGACAGCAGGACCAACCCATGGCCAATACTCATTTGCACTTCCAGCTGAGAGAGAAAGTTCCCCCGCAAAACTTCGTTTCAGCTAAAACACAAATTTTTGTGTTTTAGCTGAAACACAAAACTACATGGTCTGAGAACTCACTTTGATCAATATTTTGTAAAGGTGCTTTGACATTCCTTGGAATCTTTGCTCCAAACTCTCATATGGCATTTCAAAAACCTAGTCCATCATTAGCAAGATCGCTGGATAGCCTGTTTCTATGCTAGTAAAACATAGGGCCATGCAGAATAGAGCAGCAGCACACAGACTGCTTGCTGGTACTTGAGAAATGTATGCAGGAATTGTCTGTGAACATCCAAGGTAACACCAGCCCCTCATGTACCAGGGTGCATTTCTACAGGACAGATCATGATTTCCAGGGCCCAGTGACATCCCAAGGCTGCATCCAAAAAATGTTGCTGAGCCCTTTAAAAATTGCATTCCCATCAAAGTCGGCTTTCCAAATTATTCCACTAGTCAGGAATCAATCAGATACCTTCTAAGACACTGGCAAATGTCTCCCCTCCCTGTCACACAGTGTCTCCATGTAAGACAAGTTAGTTTTGATCAGTTACTTGCTGCAAATCAGTTCAGATCAGTACCCTGACTGCTCAGAGAGACAAAACTGCCCCATTGGAAATCTGTTTTCAACCACCATCCTGCTTTGTTCTATGCTCTCTGTGGACTGCTCCTCAAGTCAGAAGGAGATGCCTTTATCAGTAGTCCTAAGATTTATGATGTGAAAAGGACATGTAATCACACTTATGTCTCTTTTGCTTGAAGAAAATGTATGTATGGCAGAGGATGGGATATGGAGTGAGGAAATCTACTAGCCAGGCAAAGTAGTACTGCTGTTGGAACCTCATCTCTGTTGCTATAGACAATTTTTTCTTGTCTTGGTCTCTTGAATCTGTGGGGTCAATTAAAGTCTTTCTGTGACTAAGATGATCCATCTTTGCTCCTATGAATAGTAGTTAATGAAAAAGTAAGGTAGCAATCTATATAAGATTTGAGGACTATTACTCTTATTGTGATTAGCCATTGTTTCTTAGTCAAGATTCCATCTCTACTAAATGTCACCAGCAGATACGAAGGGAAGCATTCAGGTCAAAATCAAATGATACCCGAGTTCTGATTGAACAAATCTATATGCTTCAGATTTTCCTCTGTATTGCAGAGAACGAAATCTGTGAAGGCACAGAAAAAAGAAACAGCTCAGAATGCAGCAATCAGGCTCACTTCTAAATGCATAATGTGGATGATATTGAGGTGAATACCCACAAGGAAACTTGAATAAGCTAGTTCTGGCATTTAGATATTTACTGATTCCAAACTGTCTTTGTGAAAACTGCAATTTAAAGAGCATAGAAGCTTAATTCAGTATTCCCTGAAATACAAAAGAAGGGAAGCATGGTATCATTTGACTGATTTATTCTGCTTCTTTCTTCAAGAGCGCCTGCATTTTATTCCCTTGAGAAGACTTTCAGAAAAGCAGACTGGGAAGCTAACCAGGTATTGTCAATGCACCATCACCTTGCAGCTGGGAATTAATTTGATGAGCTGATTCTTGGTGACACCGCTTTTAAAATACAGGTAATGTAAATGGAGAATCTATACAGCTGTCAATAATTTTGGGAAGCTTATTTGTCATCACACTAAAGTTTAGAAGCAGACCAGCTAAAGTTTTCTCATTACTGGATGGCCTTTTGGAGCAGGTAATGTCAGCCTGCTGGACTAAGACTAGAAGCAGTTAACACTATACGCAGTGGGGTGGCGCGAGGATTAAGACATCCTCAAATCCAGATCCAGATCCAGATTGGAATAGTCTTAACATTCAGTAGCATGGAGTTGCAGTGATTTGTTCCAAAATATTTAGATTTTCACAGTTAATATATCACATTCTCTTTGAGTTATCAAAGATTACAATGGAAAAAATCATTAATTACATACAATTTATGGAATTCAGATCTTGCTTTTTGTTTCTTATATTTTGTAAACAGCGCAATGAAACAATGGGAAATTGTTTCTAATGGTCCTAACCTTACCTCACTCTGTGCTAGTGTAAAGTGACATGAAGATCTGTGTTCCTAAATGTTATTTTAAAAAAGGTGTCTTCAAATGCGGAATCAATTGCTATGTCACTCTTTCATGATAGTTAAATGATACTGTAGGAATCCAATACAGAGGATGCTCTTTGTCCTTGAGATCTGACAGCTTCTTCAGCATAAGGTGTCTTTATGCTGCTCTAATGTGTACTTGAAGATATATTTGATTTAAATTACTTTAGAGTCATGGGTCACAAAGAGCACTTCAATGTCTTCTTCACTCAGCTGCATCAGCTGATTAGTTACAGCCCAGATTCAAGGAGGCCTGATGCCTCACCTCAAAAGAAGGAAGATGTTTCTACAAGATTTCTAATGTGATTTACAGATCCACAACTATAATCAGATGCAGGAAAAACTTTCTCAATGTTCAAAGATGTTTGGATCAAAGTGTTACTTTCCCAATGTTTCTATCCAATCAAGCTTTGCTCATACAATGACAAAAGCTGTATGTCATCATAAAATCCTATTACATATTTTACGTCTGAAATTAAGACCTCCTTTCCTAGGACTTACACTGGAAAATGACCTTTCTTTGAATATGAAGACATTACTGAATGTTTTGCTTTTAATATATACTAGTGACTTTTCTATTTGGTTTGAATTCTGTCAATACTGCCCATATTTTTTTCCAGTATAAAATCTGTAGGATTACAAGTGGAATGGGAGCTATTGAGCAATGTACTGACCCTTCTTTTGTTCCTCATAGTCAAATGTAAGTCATGGTCTTTGAGTACAAAAGATGTGTATGTGTGCACACCAACTGTTATTTAAGAATAAATAAATTATTTGCACTGGATTCCATGGGTGTCTGAGGTGGTTTGGCTTGCAATTAAACATAGCCTGCTCTCTCACTCTTCCCCTCACCCTCCAGGGATTAGGGGAGAGAATTGTAAAGAAAAGGGCAAGGGGACTCACAGGTTAAGTTAAAATCTATTTACTTATTAAAATAAAATTATAATGATAACAACAATAATAACAGAATATACAAATGAGTGACGCACAGTGCAATTGCTCACCACCTGCCAGCTGATGCCCAGCCTGTGCCAGCCAGCAATCCTGGAGCCGAGACAGTCCCAAAAACCGAAACCCCAGAAAAACAAGCCCAAGCAATCTGCGGGAGAATATCCCTGTCTTCCAGTCAACCCTGGTTAATATACTGAACGTGACATGACGTGATATGGAATATTTAATTGGTGCATCCAAATGTCAAATTTGGGTTTTGCTATTTACTATGCTTCTCCCTCCCAGTCCTGATGCAGCTGTGAATCAGCCAAACACGATGACCTTGAGTTGCAGCAGCAACTAATAACATTAGTACTTTATCAATATTCTTCTCATAACAAGTCCCATAATGAAACCAAAACACAGCTATTCTAACTATTAAGAAGAACATTAACTCTACCCTAGCAAAACCAAGACAGTGCCTTTTTCTGCCCCCAGCTATTATGTTGTTCTGTTGGTCTTGCTTTATCCAGAGATAAAGTAAATTTAGGAGTAAGAAAGCACTTTAATTCTTCAAACAGACCCAAGCATAACGATATTCGTATTCATTTTCTATGAACTTTTGCAGTCACATTTTTAAATGGAAATGAACAAGTGAATATTCAGCTTCAGCTCCAGACAAGCTGGGCTCTGGAGCTTCTTATATAATTCATAGTGAAGGATGCTTACTGCTCCATGAAGAGCCAAGTAGCCTCCAAGTGCAGTTAAATTGAATCAGTCAGACACTTTCTGCTGGATGTCTCCCTCACTTCCTTGCATCTTAATCTCCTTTTTCCCCATCTGTACTGTCTGTTTTTTTTCTTGCCATGTATTCCCAATTCTTCATTCTCTTCACATTTCCACATTAATCCTCTCTACTCCTTTACCCAATCCTTCTGAAGCTAGTGACTTGTTCCCTTTCATTTTTTCTTCCATTGTCATGATTCTGATGATGGTGAATCTGGACATTATTCAGACACTGAAAATTACATTATTTTACAGTGAGGAATATTCTTAAATATGGGAAAGAAGAAAGATAAATCCTGGAAGACTCTCACCTTCAATAAATGCTATTTTAGGTAAAGATATTACACAAACCAACCATAGCATGTTCCCAAGACAGCTGACTTCAGGAAGTGTCACAGCTGGGTGGAAAACAGAATTGCTGTTCTCTGGGAAATTTTACTGTTTGATGTTTGTTTTCCAACTAGCATACTTTTATTTGTTGGCAGCCAAAGGCAAGACCATCCTTTGAATATATTTGTGGACTAGATGGGGCATGGTGATGAGGACAGGAGATTGCTTAATGCTCCTGTGGAAAAGAAGTATTTGGAGCACCATGGTACACTGATCCTAAATACTCCAAACACTTTCCTGGGGCTACAACACTTAGGGTAGTCACCAAACGCTGTTTAATTTACACAGAGTTCATAGCTCTCTTTTTCTGGGTGGCAAGAGAGAAAGGCACAAAACATGATGCTCCAGTAGCAATTAGTAGTGGCCTCTAAGAATCAAGGGAGGTCCAAGATTGCTTCTACACCTAAGAGCTGCAGTAAAAATAGGAACTCTAATCCTTTACCATGTCCTGCCCCATATTGCTTCTATTTTACCTTGTGCATCAGAAATGGTGCTCCCTTCCCTACTCCATTGGGGAATACCAAAAGTTCAGCCTTTGTCTGAGATCCCAGTTCACGTAACATAGAGATTATTCAAGGGCTTCTCTACCTCTCTAATACTACTTTCCACACCCAGCAGTATCAGAATTGGAACTGAGGACAGAAAAGGAAAATCTTATGGCACTGAAAGTTGTTAAGTGCCTATATAAAAAGTATCAAAGATCCAGGCTTTTTATTGGATGTATGTATGACTAGATAATTTGTGTAAATTTAATTTTGTATGTGTATGAAGATAATTGATCGGGCATACACATTTTCAGATCACTCAACACTGAGGGACTAACTCTAATCTCAAATAAATTGCAGTTTGACAAATCTTGACTGTTTTGTTGCTGACATTACAAAAGCCAGTTGCAATAGAATTGTTCACTCATCATCTGAGATTCCCTGTTCTTTGTTTGAAAAATTAGTTCAGGAGTTATTTCTATAGAGGTAAAACATTTATCTAACTTTGCATGAAATGCAAATGATTGGAAAAATATACTTAATTGACAAAAACAATTTAAAACCTAGTGGCTGCTTGATGAAGGTAATCCCTTCTCTCCTTCTATATCTGTTTATTTTCAAAGACAGCATTGAAAGAACCCAAAACTTTTTCAGATTGTGTAAGTTTGACATTTTTTTTTTTCCACCTGAGTGAACAAATGATTCATCACAGAAGTTGAAAGCAAAGAGGAAACTTCAGAGCTCTTTAAGAGGTGTAGTGTACCTAGAAAGCAGTGCTCCAGAGACAATACTGGAACAGAGGACTCCTGGAACTAAAATTTCCGTGAGACATTGCAGATAGTACCGTAGCCATGATGTACAGACCTATGTTAATTTCTCAGGGTCAGGGGAGGAGGAGAAAGAGTATATGCAGTAATACCTAGGATAAATGCAAAAGCAGAAAGAACTATTGGGATGGAAAGAGGAAACCTTAATTAAAATTAATGTATTAACAGAACATAATTCAGCAGAATTATGCAGGGGCGGTGCCAGGGACAATCGCGGGAGATTTAAACACGGTGAAACCGGCAACTGCTCTCAGTCAGCGAGGAGCACAGCGGCGGCAAAGGTAAGTTCCGCGGCTGAGCACGTGTTGAGAGGAGGAGGAGGCGATCCCGGAGCGAGGGGAGGCTGCGGACGTGACACCGAATCCCGTCAGGAGCAGCGGGAGCGGGGCTGACGCGGCGGGGGCGGTGCCAGGGACACCCGCGGGCGATTTAAACGGCCCCCAGGAGTGTGAGTGACCAGGAGCATGGGGAACAGGGTGTGGTGTGTCTGCACGGCAGTTTGGGCAGGCAGGGTGAGCAGTGAAGGGCAGCTCACTGTAGCTCTGCTGAC
>NW_010321074.1:17533-45781 GCF_000700745.2 Antrostomus carolinensis | reverse complement strand
GAAATTATATCTGTCCTCACAAATTGCTGATCACCTTAGGATCTTACAAACTTGCTGAGGGTGCACTCGATCCCACAAAAACCTTTGAATGAAATTATATTTGTCCTCACAAATTGTTGATCACCTTAGGATCTTGTGCAAATGTTCTAACATAAAACTATCAGAAGTGCTTAAACCTGAGGAAGGACATATAGATGAAGACTAATGACCAAACATTCTTCAAGGAATACTGTCCCAAGCATGTAAAAGAGACACCTGTACTGTATGAAAAATTGAAGTAGCAAATCTATTGATCAGGATTGTCCTAATTTGGCCCAGATTTAGGGGAAGGAAAGGAAATATTGCCTTGCTTCCCAAAGGAAGCTGGAAAGACCACAAAATCTATTTGGAAAGATCAACACAGGTTTTCCTTTCTTTTGCTGCCAGCTGTACCAACACATTATGGAAAAGGAGGAATTATAAAACACAAATTAAAACTATGAAACTGTAGTGCTACAGACCCTCAAGCAGAAACTAAAGTGACTTTAATTCTAGGAAGCTTAAGAAAATGCGTTAACATTTGTTACCCCAGCAATCCTGAATGTTACAGACAGTTGAATACAGCCTATTTCTGTGACTGCAGTGGGATGGAAATACCCATCTCTTACTCGCAGGGAGCAGATTTCACACCAGAAGATCCCACTGCTTTCTATAAATGGCAATTATAAGCATAGCTGAACTGGAACTGCCTATCAAGTTGGACCAGGATTTAAAAAAAACCCCACCCAAACATCTAGAACTATGAGGAAAAGATAATTATCTGGAATGGAATATGACCAGGCAATATGAGGTAAAGCCCTAGGGTTTTTTAATACAGATTAGTCATTAACTTAACCTCACATCTCCTGTAAAAGACACAACTTCCCACAGCATACTTTCTCCCCCTATGATTCTGGCACAATGGTTACAGACTTTGAGAGAAGACCACCACATATGAACCATGTGGTTAAAAGCCTTGGTTTCTGCACAGGTAAAGCACCTATGACAGATCTGCCTTAAGATACACTGTAAAATACTTTAGAAAAGGTTAGTTTCTGCACAGGTAAAGCACCTATGACAGATTTAAGATACACTGTAAAATACTTTAGAATAGGGTCAGAAGGTAGTGCTGGAAATACTTACAAGAAAGCTAGACTGTTGGCATTTTTCCCCTTCAAAGTTTTCCTTTAAGCAACTGGCAACTCAAAAAGATTACACCTCACTTCAATAGATCTACTGTCACATCTGGAATACAAGGACTCCAAACCACCACTGGCCAGATGTGCAAGCCTTTTCAACTCCATTATTCCCTGCCAATAGCAGATGCAGTTACACACTTTGAAAAGCAGCAGCAGAGAAATATACTCAACACAGAAGCCAACCTTGTTCTACACCTTTGCTGTAGCAGCCACACAACATAACCCTTCAGCTTTCCCTGAGAGGTGTCACAAGTCCTCACTGTGACAAAAAGCACTTGATAGCTTCGATTACCATCCCTAAAGGCAGTTACTGAGGGCTGATTGCCAGCACTATCAAATCATGTGTGTAGTGAGGAAAAATGCTACGGAGTCAAAGCAGGCAGACAAACGGGGCAGAAGAAGTCACACCACCTTGGAGCTGAGAAAGCAGTCATTTTAAGTAGACACTGACCTGAAAAGCAAACTGTTTAACCAGGTATAATATCAGTGTAATTTGAAAGTATTTCCTTTCAACCACAGTGAAGTACACTGCTCTTGAACGTGATGAAGCAACAGAGCTAAACAGCTGCAACCGTGATCTAGGAACTGATTCTGCGGGGCTGGGGGGAGATTACCTCTGGAGGTGGAGGACTTTGAGGTTGGGACCATTTTTTCCTCCTCCTGTTTTTCACGGATGTGTGTCCAGTGCACATCTGCCAGGATCTCCAGAGGATCAACGGGATTTACAATCTGTTGCAGTCTAAGGTTTCCAGCTAGCAGGAGGAGGGTATGGCATACCAGGTTGTAGGTAAGGTGGTACAAAGGACAGGGAGGAAAAAATGGGAGAACAGTGGAAAGGAAAGGTAACACATCATAGGAAAGGAAAAAAAAAAAAGAAAAGAAGAAAAGAATATGTTACTGGCTCAGATCAGTTTGCAAGACAGACAGAAAAAGCTCAGTGTTGTGTGTGCACGCATACACCAGCACAGCGCTCCTCATCCTCCCCATCACAGCCGAGTAACGCCATTCCAAGATGCTCTCAAGGACTTCATTGTACATGATCTCTATTGCAAGCAGTTTCGCTGAAATGAAAGACATTCTCTGGGTGTCCAACAGTATGTGGTATGTAAATACCAATTTAGCAGAAATTTCCAGCTCCTTCAAGCCTATTCATTATGATTATTGCCAAAGACATCTTGCTGTTAAAGGCAAGGGATAATCTGCATTGTAGTTTGATGCACCAAAACAAAAAGGTCTTTCATTCCCTACTATTGGGTTAAGTACTCCTTTCTATGCTGGGCACAGATTTCTTTGTGAATTAAATTATATGATGGATCTCAAGAGTTTCACATCTGTGTGTATATGTGCGTGTGCACACTTACTTTAGCACTTAAAACACTCCTTTGTTTACTCCTGCTCTTTTGCACTGATTTGTTCAAAGGGTAGAATTTTTTTCTGAATAATAACAGCATTTTCATTATGACTTAACAGCCCCCCCTTCATCTCTCCAGAAGGGACTTCCTGTCACACAAATGGATTTGTTTAAAAGAAATTGCATTACTCCTCAATTGCCTGCCCACACAAACCTCAGCTACTTATGAGTGTCAAAGGGAACAATGGGCACCTAAAGCAACTGATAAGCAACTTGCTCAGCTGCTGCAGAATACCTACCCTGGAGTATTA
This sequence comes from Antrostomus carolinensis, assembly GCF_000700745.2. Lineage (NCBI taxonomy): Eukaryota > Metazoa > Chordata > Aves > Caprimulgiformes > Caprimulgidae > Antrostomus > Antrostomus carolinensis. Next base: position 42,902 of record NW_010321074.1, on the reverse strand, counting down.
TATTCATAGGTCTCTATTGCTATCTGCTATGGGATTGTAGCTCAGATTTTATTTACCCATAATAATCCAACTTATTCTACAGGGGAGAGGTATTCAGCATCTGCAGGAGAGGTCTTCAAAAGCAAACTACTCATCCTGAAAGGAAAATGCCCACTTACTTTATCAAGTAGAAAGTCAATTTTCACAACAGCTGGATTACCACTCAGTAGGGCAAAAACACTGTTTTCAGTAGTTTAGAACCTCAAAAGCACTTTGATTTTCATATGGTGCACTAGTGTTTGAAGGAAACAAGAAACATTAGCAGCATTTCGAGGTTGCACTCATTATTTCCTGCTGGAATTATTTCCTTCTGGTTTTAACGAAGTTCCTCTCTCCCGGCCATGTTTTCCCCAGAGACAAAGTGTTTGGGACTTCAGTTTCAGGAATGACTATGTGTGACATTTGTCATTAAAACTGCAGAAGAAACAGGCAGAAGGAACTGCAGGAAGGACAGAATCATCAGCTGGTTAATAAAGGGGAAAAAGAACTCAGAAGCACAAACTCAAATGCAGAGCAGGATTCACAATTTAGGCAAGTAATTAGCAGTTTTGTGTCTCTTGTGGCTTCATCAGAGAGTTTTTGTATCAATTAACACAACCACATGGTCCACCAGAGCTACTGGACATCCTGCAGGGACGGGAACCTTGGGCTTTTCTCACTCCGTACCAAAGCACTCGCATGCAGGCCCCAAGATGAGTAGAGTTAGCATTTGCATTGCCACACAAAATTTTGTGTTAAAAGGTTTAGGTTTGCCAGGAATGGCTGAGAAGTATATAGTCACTCAGCAGGGCTTGGAAAGAGCAGGTCCCACATGATCTCCATGTTTTAAAATGGATTTCTCTGGGATTTAGACCAGTGTAACACACATACCTTCAGTTACTTCACAAGTCCCTAGACAGAAGCCTGAGCCTTCCTGATGGGTCCTTCTCACCTTTTCCAGTAGATAAGTAGCAGCAGAGCTAGCCATGAAGGACTGCTGCTTGGCTGACAGGCAAACCTAACCTTTCCTTGAGGTCTAAATGCTTGGGAATTTCAAATGACACGGTGTAGCTTTCCCTCAAGGCTGCCTGCTCAGCTTTGCAGGAAGCTGGACATTAATTGCACTTGAAATTTGGAAAGGTAGCTTTCCCCTCCAGTGTCACCAGAGCACCTATCAGCACTTTATAAGCAGTGGGCAGTCCCCAAGGTTTCAACTTCAAGGGAATGAAAAGTCACTCAGCTCCTTAGGAGCCACTTCTAAAGCACACTAGAACTGCAACAAGGGGGAACTTCAGTGATGCTCTTCAGCCATCTTACTAATACTTCTCATTCTTACCATCAGAAAAGTTAATTTGGAAAAAATTACAACACTTCTTCCTTCCTTTTTTTTTTTTTTTTTTAATAAAAAAAAAAAAAGTCAGAAGCTAAGCTACAGCTGTTACAACCATAAACTGTAAAATATGCAGTCTGACAACTGCATATGCCCTCTTACCTGCAGGAAGGCACTTGGGTTTTCCTCTTATGTATTCTGGCTCTAATGAACCCACATTGAGAGAATAAGGGATTAAAAAGCTATTAGGACCAAGTGCTTCAAAAAAAAAAAACCCCAACCATCAGATATAAACTGCAAGAGAATGCACAATGGAAAATAACACAACCGGTTAGATTGGAATGTCAGATTAATTTCATGTCCATTATACGACTGTTTGAAAAATCTTGAGGGATCACCACAGCTTGATTAGCTTCCCCCACAGACTCTCCCCACAGACACACACTCACAAAGGACAACAGAACAAAATGCAAGTTTGTTGACACGGGCAATCTAAAGGCAGTACTTTTGATGTGTCCCATGAGTCTGACACATTGCACAGGTACAATTAAGACTGTGTGTATGGAACAAAATATTTATGTGAAACACTGCCAAAGAATTTTTATAAAAAAACATTAAAATTGCCAGTACACTGAAACAAAAATGCATGGCTGAAAAACAGACCTTTCAAATACCTGAAAAAAATAAAAAATGACAAAAATATTTACTTTTCCTAATTGCTTAAGTACATTTTATAAAGAATTCTCTGTTTTCTGTGGCCACAGGATCATACAGCCTCAAAAGTATTCCAAAATAACAATTACTTATCCCCATTAATTTTTTTTATAGAATGTTCACTGCAGCAACATTTCTTCTAAGCAGAACCATATAAAATAATTTATATACTTGGTAAAAACTAATTATTGTTAACGTGACAAAGATGCTATATGGTTTTAATAGGTAGGGGGTCACTGTTCATGCACATTACAGTAGCAAATTATCCAGGCTGTCTAGATATCCTGATGTACTCAGCAGCTTTATCTTTTTCCTAAAACCAGTGGCAATGTCAGACCTGATCTATTGCTATTGGACCAAGAGGTGAAGATAATAACTATGGAATCAGATTTTAAAGAGTTGGTAAAGCAATTATATAAAACACAGAAACTTCTCATGTGGGACCTGCTCTTTAAAACATTCCCCCCTCCTTTGGGGAAATGGAAGTGGAGATGGTATATGGGTACCTTTAAATGTACCCGTGTCCTCTTCATTTGAGAGACGATCAAGCCAGAGGCCTTGCTGCAGCTCTCTCTCCCAAGGGCAATACTCCCCCTCTACAGCAGAGGGAACCACACATCCATATATAACACCAGACACGCGTGAACATTATAAAGCGATGGAGAAAGAGAGAAAGAGAGAAAGAGAAAGGACAGAATCAGAAATAGAGACTGTCTGGAAATCCAGCAACTTCCCCGTAGTCCCACTGTATTCAAAGTGTTTGAGAGGAAAACTGCTCGAATGAAACAACATCCATCCAAGAACACCATGGTTGAGGCAGACTAAACACACAACATGCACGTTACCGTATTTAAAAAGCAGTCTTGACTTCCACAGACTTCAGTTATGGAGATACAGCTTCTACGCTGGAAAAGCAGCCAAGCAGCGGGCTGAGCTCATCAACAAAACTGCCACTAAGACTCAAAAAAATGGACCTCGACTTGCATTAGGCAGCCAAAGACCTTCACGAAGAAGCTCTTTGTAGTTTACTTGTCTTCACAAAAAGGAAATGTGAGTACAAAGACAAGATCAGCAAGAAATTTGGCGTGGCGGGGAAACACTGGAAACATGTCTACTCTTAGCACAAACTTTGCATTTTGATGACTGAGACGAACACAGGGGAAGGAGGCTTTCCTTTTTTTTTCCCTAAGATTTTCCACAGAAATCCCTCAGAGTTAAAATGGGAACCACCTGAACTCCCTGATTTCTCAAGGCCATTTTTAACTAAGAAGACCTACAAGCAGCTGTTTCTGGGATGCCCTGATGACAGTTACAGGGCACTACCCCTTAGCGAGGCACCCTGCAGAACTGAAAACGCTGCCTCCACAATGTTCCAGCTCCTGTTGCCAAAGAACAAAGGGCACATTCAATCCCAATTCCCAATAACAATAAAAACAACAATAAAACAATACACAAAGAGTCACAAAGCTGGGAATTGCACATGTTGGCATGGCCTACTGGAAGCATATTGTGTTGGTACTAGTGCTGTAACTGCCCTGTGGGCAAAGATCTTCTGTAGCCAGAATGATCCACCTAAAGCTTTCCTTGACAATAACACCCTCAAAAATCAAAGCAAGAAAGAAGTGAAAGAAGAAGAAAAGTTTTCCAAGGCAAATCTTTCTCATTCTGCATGGCAAATACTCAACTCTGTTTTCCCTGCTGTCTAGCAGAAAGGAAGGACAAATCAATGTCTAACCTTCGCTTGACTCCTCATCTTCCTCCTCTTCGTCTTCCTCCTCCTCCTCCTCCTCTTCCTCCTCGTCTTCTTTGTCCTCTGTCTCATGATTTTCCTCAGCCTCAATCCCTTCAGGAGGGCATGGATACGCACAGCCTCTTTCCATGGCACACCACCCAAGTCTGAAGGTGGTTGCTGAGGCAGCAGGAGCTCATCATCTTCTTCCTCATCTTCCTCCTCCATCTCAGACTCTGAACTACTGTAAGGGTTTAGAAAAAAAAAGATAAAGAAACAACTAGTTAATGTTTCCTAGATCAGTCTGAGATCATTGATAAGTCATTTCAATACATACAAGCCCAAAATGTATGATAGAAATTGTAATACTGATTTTCTGCTTTCAGTTTTTCACCGGTGACAGCATCATGTGTGGGCTGCAGTATGGTCCTTGCCCTGCTTCTTCTAAAGAATGTGAAGCAGCAGAAAAGTGAAGCCAAGTCCAAATATTTGTGCAGCACTAATTGTTACAGTTTGAGACACTTTAATACAGCTGAAAGAAACGACTTTCTTCATATCACATTGCTTTGGATAAACTGGTGCAAGAGTTCTTAGCAGTGTCAGAAGGGAGAAGGTCACGTCTTTCAATAATGGCAGCTCCTGCTGGCATTTTGGATAGCTAAGGTATTTTTGGTACTTGCTGGGGTGAACCTCAGAAGGCTTTGGGAGTAGAAAGAACACACACCACAACTATCAGGCCAAAGGATACAGCATGTGAGCTAAGGAGAGCTGGAAAAAAAAATAATAATACAAAATTCCTCACTTTTCTATATCACAGACAGAACTAAAATATGTATCCAATTAAGTACACAGTGGCAAGAAACTGTAGGAAGCAGTGCAAGAATAATTACAATAATGAGCTGCTTATTCTCACAGCAAAGTCTAACACATGCAAAATAGTAAATCATTAGTGCTCTTTAGTAGACATCTCTAATTCTATCATATACTTATACTCTAGTTCCTTATACTCTAGTATAAGTATAAGGAATACTTATATAACTTATACTCTAGTTCCTCAGTATAAGCAGGAGGGGCAAGAAATGTAACTGCCTATACAATGATATATTCTCTAGTTCACTCTTACATGCTGGACTGCTTAGAGGTACTGGGGAGAAAGGTGGTTGTATTTGTCACTGGAAAACCAATGTGAACTACAGCACACTTGGAGAACCTATCTGCAAGGTGAAGAGGTCCCCTTCCTTTGCTTTTGCTTAATAGATCATTGTCATAAAAGAACTGCATTTATTAGAACAACAGAGCTTCCCATATAAATCTTAAAAAGGCCCCAAATCTAGATTGAAGGAGAAAACTGTGAAAGGTTAAAGTTTGGGTGAATCATCTGAAAACAGTATTCTCCTGCTGCTGCTTCCTTATGACAGCTATCACTGTAGTTAACAGCCTTTGGTAGAACACATTCCACATAGACAACGAGAAGGAAAAACAAGTTAAAAATAATGAAGTTATATTTTATAGACCTATGTGAAACTGAAACTTGTACAGTTGTTACAATTCTGTTTCCCATACCCAGGTTTTATTACAGTATGTGACAAACCGTCAGTTTCTAAAAAAATTATATATGGTAGCACTTGTTCTCTTATAATGCAGATAAACATATTCAGGTGCAGAACTTCAAATTAGTCTAATGCTAAGCAAACATATCATATTTACATAATTTTATTCATCTGCTTCTCTGAAAGACTGCTTTTGATAGCAAAGCTAATAAGGAAAACGGCACTTCTTTCATGCTCTGATTGTCACATACTTCTGCCCATAGGCTTTTAAATTCTCCTCACTGTTCTGCATATACATACGACACTATTTTGCTGGAATTACAACCCACTTTTTCACAGCATAAACTAAATACTTATTTTTAACAGGCTGCCTGGTTTTCACATGCTAAATACTGAATACAAACACTGTTGCATGCCATGGACACGGTGCATATTGCAGGAGACCGAAGCATATTCCAAAGGTTTTACGCAGATATTGTCATGGAGATAAAAAGTGATGTTCCCCTCCTCCCTGATTAACTTCCCCACTCTTTGGTGTGGAAATAAACCTGACAGGTGCTGCATGCTGGGGTTTTTGTGTGCTGTCAGTAAGGCTTACTGCTGCTCAAGCTGTTGCCATGACTTGTTGAATGGGATGAGTCGCTGCTCTTCAACCAGCCGGCTTATCGCATGGAATATTGACGACATAAATTCTTTACCACATAGCTCACTTTACCTTCTTTGGCTTTTATTTATAACTTGTTTTTTGTTTGACCTTTGAATACTGAGAAAAGAGAAGCTGAAAGATGGCAGTGAGATGGTCTGGTATAGTGGGCATTCATTTCTTTCAGCGTGGCAACTCTGTGCCACAGGAATTAAATCAACAGATGAACCTTTTTTTTTCCCTTATAAAACAGAGATCATATATGTTACTTTATAGAATTTGTATAAGCAGTTGAATATCTCATTTATATTTTTTATATTATTATCTCATTCAAAGCTCTGTACTTCCCTTGGCATACAAACCCATACAGCCCAAGCTGTCCCCTGACACTGCTTCAAAAGGCCACATGGTACCAGACCAAAACTGCAGATGACATACTGGGAATTATTGCAAGTTAAAGGGGATGAGTAAGACATCTAAAGGGTTTTCCACCCCTCTGGGTTTGGTTACTTAAATTATTTTTTTCTTGTTGGAGCTTAAACAAGATTAACTCTCTTGAAAAATGTACTGTGAATAGTGTTTTCTGTAAATTTTCTCTGCAGTGTGCATGCTCCTAAGGGTGTGCATGATGGGAAGCTCTGCACTAAAAGGCATGGTCTCTGCTTGATTTAGAATTAACACCTCACTGGACCTTCAAGCCCAATCCATCATTCTGTGAGACACAGAGGGAACAAAAAGTTCCCCATCTCCTCCGCCTGCTCCTAACCCTGCAGCGCTGCACTGAGACAGTGAAGATGATCAAATCAGGACCTGGGTGGCTTGTTGCAGGAGTCAAAATTCTTTTCTGTTGTTCCTGAAAAAGTAGTCTGACTTTTTCCTTTCTTTTTTTCTTCTTTTTCAATTTTTTTTCTTTTTGAGGAGGGGCTTTCTGTGACATATGATGGAGTGGGTAGAGCTGAACAGAGGATACCTAATAGCTACATCACTAGAAAATTCTCTCTCTGATGTTTAGCCTGCACAGCACTATCAATGCTTTGAATAAATTGCTTGCCATATTTGGATTTGGGACAGAAATTTTTCCAAGTCAAATTGATAGGGAATTTGATGTATTTTCTCTTTCCTCTCTTGAGTTGCCCACTAAACACTTCTTTTTTTGCATGTAAAATTATACAATTCAGTCTATTACAGACAGAAATAGTCAGTTTAACACAGGTGAAGGGAAATACATAGGACAAAGGGAGCTAAATGTAGCACCCTACAAGAGAAAATCAAACTCACTAACCTAATAGTGTACTGCCAACGGTTTCCACAATCTCTCAAAACACCTCTTGGAGATGACCAACAGCTTCATGCCAGAATGCAAAAACTCCACTTTTTTTAAACTAACTCTTCTCCTCCTTTGGAAATCTTCTGTCATTTACTGAGTGGGTCTACTGTGTCCTGATTTACTGAAATCAAGACTAATAATAATAATAATACTCCAGACTAATAAATTTTGGTTTAGAGCTAGAAACATAAAAGGATTTAAAACATTTCTATATAATTAATGCCTATATTGTCACAGTTGATATAATTCCTAAGCCTGAGCAGGGAGCTAAAGGAAGGATGAGTGAATCTCCCACATATAGTCTCTCAATTATTCAACCAGAGCACTAGGTAAGATTTCAATTATGTAAAACATCAAAATAGCATTTTCTGAAGAAATTACTATTAAGAAATTAATCAAAGAGTATTATTTAGATTTCAGAAAAAACAGCTGTACAAGATATTAGCAATTGCCAGGCACTTATATAGAAGCCACACCTCTGTGAGTCGACATGTCAGGCTGAGTTCAGGCTACTAAAAGTTACTCCTTTCCAGATGCTGCATCTTCAAACTTACCTTATTAGATAAATCAATGACAGACTCTGTACTACAGTAATCCTGTAAACATTTTAATGAACACTTTTATTCCTGCATTCCTTGCCACACCAATCCAATTCAATTTCACATGTATAAATGTAGGAAGCAATTTCTCATACAGCCCTACACCTGCAAGTAGTTCATACATAGAATATGTTGGTAGGATCTAAGTCTCAGGAAACCAGTAACAGCATTTTCTGAGTTTATTTCAGAAGACTTCTACACAGACTGAGAGCTGAAAAGGTAAGAGTTGTTACTGCTACAAAGAAAAGTAGATGAATAGAAACCATATTAAGAAATTGAGACAATAAAAAGCATGTGATTGACTATAAAGTTCATGAGCATTCTTCACCAATACTTGCTGAATTAAATTTTAATAAAAGAGAAAACTATTGCAATCATATTTCAAAATATGCTCTCATTAAGACCAAGACTCACACAGAATTATATTTAGCCTTTTTGATGGATGTGAAATTCCTGACTAAAATTCACTGTGCTATGGAGGATACTTGATATATTTGAATCCTGGTTTGCTTATACATCATTTTCCAGATAAAGGGAAATTTGTGAAGGTACAGCATGTTTTTTAACATGCATAACTATTACTTCAAATTCATATCTCTCAGTCCTTGTGTCAGCATTCAGTCAGGATTACATGTGTGTCAAGCCTGAATCTTTAAACCAAAAAGTGGTTTTGAGTTGTAACACAAAACATACAGAGAAGAAGTTAAACTTTGGAACCCCCTCCCATTTGAATCCATGTTCCATTTGCTCAAAAGACTCAATTTATCTTGGATACAATTAAAAAAAAATAATTTAAAAATATCTTCCAATTTAGGACTGCATTTCATAGTATTATGGTACTATAGGTGTCTTCTAAGAATGGTAATAAGCTATTTAGAAGAACAGAATCTATAAGATAAAATATCTGTACACCTATGCAGAACATTTTCAACAACTTTAGAAAGGGAAACCTGGTAAATAATACATTAAAAAAGCGAAGGGAAAAGCATGCAAAGGTCTGTTGGAATGGACAATGTGTGCTAACCTGCTGGGCACATCCTCTTCTGTTCCTTTGTCCAACACACTGCTCAGGTTATGCTCTGCTAGTGTTTCTTCAGGAACCTCTTCCAGTTCTTCCTCCCGCTGCAGTGACAGTCGATAGTTCTCCAGCTCAATCCGCTCCGGCGTGCCACGCAGCCGCTTCGCAAGGCTGGGCTCTTCCAGCCCATTTACATTAGAACCTAAAGAATAAGCCAGTGAATAAACAATAAATGCAACAGTCAGAACTGTAATTTATTTTATTTTATTTTTTTTTTTTTTTTTTTAAGGAAATTGAGCAATTGGGAGAAACAGGGGCATGAGGCAGAGGGAGATAAATAAAGCGAGAGAATACCTTATGTCATTATCCTGTTCGCCACTACTGGCAGAACCTGCTGGGGAGCCAGACTGCAAATGGGAATCTTAGTGGTTTTGGCTAATAGATGCTAAAGAGAATGTTAAATGTCCTAGTTGAGAGAGGAAATAAGGACATTTTAGCTGCAAAAACTAAAGCTGCAATAAAGCCTATGTTGTAAGTACTGGGGAAGGCCTGACCACAGACTGCACGTATTCTATGAGACAAAGTAGGATGTTAAAATTGTTTCCAGTCAAGGTAGGTCTACAGATTCAGAGAGCAAAAATATATTACTACTACTTAAAGATGGGGAAGGAAGGGAATGAAAAAGGTCCACCACCTGCAGCAAGTTTTAAAACTTTTTATAGACCTGAATTAATTTGCTTGTTAATCAGAGTTTGGTGATGAAATGAACCACAGGGAAAAAATCTAGGTGAGATGTTTGCAAGCACAAATCTCAGGAACCTCAGAAAACTGCATGGAAATGTGAACCAGACAGTTGGAGAAAATAATACAGGAGCTTCACCCACTGTGGCACTCCATGCATCAAATTCTAACCTGCATTCATCCATTTCTTTTTGAAATTCTAGTATTTTAGCTTAAATATCATGCCACTGTTTACCCTAACCCAACTTACTATTTACAGAGCCAAATCTTTCCTAGTTTCTGTTTTGCTTTGCTAAACAAGCCAAGCCTTCTTCTCGAGATAAGCTCTCCAGTGTGCTGATCATCCCTTAGGTCTCTGCACCTGTCCTGGTTTGGATTAATCTTTCCAGAACCTGTGTGATTAGAATTGAACACAACTTTCCAGATGAGGACTTAACAGCATAACACACAACCCTGCCAGAAATCTCTCATCTGATACATGCTGAGAACATACTTGCCTATTTATACGCCACATAATACTGGTGGCTTTTATTTATTGACTAATGTTCAGATCTTTCTCCTTCTCTGCTTTCAACTGATAAGCACCTTGTCGGTAGCCAAAATTTTCAAGGTTTTCCTAGTGCCATGACCTAGTCCTTTCTACCATTACATTTCTATTTTTAATATTACAATCTGCAACATTTTGCAGTTCTTAGTGTCCAACATGCCTATCCTCCTCTGCATCGACGAGGGTTTGAAATGTTGCCTCAGCAATTAATTTCATTAGCAGATTTTTTTTTTTTCCTTTTATTACCAGTAACCTTAGTGAAAGTATTACAAGGATCAGCCCCCAGATCATTTGTTGTGAAACTCCACAGTCTGTAGGTGACATCTAACTCCATTATTTCCTTTTGCCATAAAACCTCTAGTCTCTCATTTAAATCAACTTCTTAGCTACTTGACACTTCATGTACCACTCTCCCAGTTTATCCAGTTTAAATAACTGTTTCCACATGGCAGCCTTTAGGTGCCTTACCCAAGTCCAGACTGTTCCAATGCACCACATTTCCCTTATGGAGATAATCAGTTACTTCGTTGAGAAAAGCTGTCACGCTAGTCTGGCACAGTCTTTGGTGAATCCACATCCCATTTTATATCACTTACCTTCATAAGGTCAAAGGACTTCACTTGCAGAACTAGCAGTCTTTAGTTATTCCTTCAAAGAAGGTGTTTTATCTACTGTTTAGATGAAATGATATGTATTTGTTCAGATCACCTTTTTTTCTTTTTAATTATTTAATTGTCACCCAGTGGTCACACAGTATTACCCTGAATTAGACAGTCAAGGTACATCAGGATAGTTCGAATTAATTACAAGTTGTTACCACAAAGCTCACAGTTTCATTGTACAATTCTTCCACTCTTCTGAGACAAAAACCATTTGGTCAAAATTTATTTCCAGTCATTACAATATAGTAATATTTAAATTTTGCTTCCAGCTTCACTGGTTTAATTTCCATTTCCAAATCTCGCTACACACCAACTTCTTTTCCTCTCATGTCCAATGCCACTGTCCCAACTGAAATTGAAGGTCAAGTGTTCATGTGGTTGCCTGACTATAGGTAAAATAGCATTTTATGTCAGCCTCATCTTCACTGTGTACTCACATCTGCTTTCCCTTACCTTGCTTTTACGTACGTGTGTGAGGAATGCTGTTTGCATTCCTTCCCTTTGCAAAGTCATAAGCTTTGGCAACAGCATAAGCTTTGGCAATGTTTACTTTATCCTCAAACATTTTGACTTCCAGGACAGCTTTTGTTTTCTTTCTCTATCCTATGTACTTTCTCAGTTTATTCCTAACAGCATTTTTTTCACAGCAATTACTCACTCAGTACCATATTAGTCTTGCACACAAAACTATATAGGTCCTGCCATCATTAGTGGTATTTATTTCCAACCCCTCTCCAGAAAGATAAAATCTCATAAAGACAACAGCCAGGAGTGTTTTTCTCTCTTCCTTAGTATTATTGAACCCTTCTGAGAGGCAGGCAAGTGGCTGCTGTACCCTTGGTGGGGTTTTTTTTAACGGTATAAACCACAGAAGGTTGCTCAAGTGGCAGGCAGGAACATTACTTTGCATTTCCAGGGATATTATGGTCTGTACCATTTCCTGCTGCTAAGCCTTATGTTGTGTTAGTATTTTCAAAGTTTAATGGAACTGGGCTGCCTTTTCAGCTGGGATTGACATTTCATTTCATTCTCTCTAGATGGTGATCCCACCTCAGCCAAATCTATTTTTGTAATCTGTGTTACATTCCCCAACCCTGAGTTCACAGGAACAGAGGAACTGACCTGGAATATTGTTCTGCCACTTCTGGCTGAGAGTGAAAAACAAAAGGACTCTGGGTAATGCAAGAATAATCAAGGTGAGGGAAAACAAAGAAGGAATATTACTAAATCATCATAAAACAGGGGGTTTTCTTCTTAGGTCTCTTTATACACAACAGAGCCATCAGCTTCAACATAAATATCTTTTCACAAGCTGTTTTTAACTTGTTCCCTTCTGATGTTTACCCTGACATAGCTGTAAAGGCCACAAGCAGAAGAAAAAAAGGATGACAACAAAAAGAACAAGAACTTTTTTTCCATCTGACATTATTTCACTCTTGTTTTCTAACAATCTTAAGGGGGTTTTGTCATCCTTTTCAAAGTAAAACAAACAAAGAAAAAGCAATATTAAATCATTCCCATATAATTAAAAGAAATGAATGGAGCATTTAAAAAAAAAAAAAAACAAACAAAAAAACCACCTTGTTTCAATGCTGCAATATCTGAGGTGTGGAAAAAGAGCAGCAGCAATCACTCTGAGGTAAAAGAGGGCTGAAAATCAAGCTGACATCTGTTTTTATGTATTTCGTGAATGTATATGATCTTTTAGGTTATTCAAAATACAAATCATCATTGCCTTTCTCATCATGAAGACCCAGTATAACTCATACACAGAAAATCAAACCAATTCTATCACAGCACAAACTACAGGAGGGAGGAAGTGACTCCATGCAACTGTGTTTAAAAAAACCAACCTAAAAAGTCAGAAAATCTGCCTAAACTTTAATGCAAAAGGATGTGGTCAAGCCAAGTTGTCCTCTGAGCTTGACAAGCACTCCATGCCTCAAAACCTGAAAGAAATAGGAAGGATATTGCCAGCACTTTCTCTAATTAATTTTTATATCCATATACTTGAGATACAGGATTGGTCACATCCTTCCACTTCATTTTGAAAAGAAAACAACTCTATATCAGAGAACATGATACAGAAACTCAACTGATCACCAGCTTCAGCAAGGGATTTATAGGAGTTTGGTCTATATGAACCATTTGATCTACTTGATCTATTGGTTTTGTTTATAAAAGGTTCCACAAAAACTTATCTGGCTAGCTGCAAAGTCACTGTCAGATTTGTTACTAAATGTGACACAGGAGAAATGCTACTGAGAGACAACTTCTTGCACCATGAAGCTATCAATGATCAGGAGGAAAAGCATGACAAGTTCATAAACCTACCTAAGGGATGAGAAAGTCTGATACACAAGTATCATTAACATGACAAGATGATGAACACATTGCTGACATAACGCTATAAAGTTCATTTGAAACTACAATAAGAAACTCTAAATAAGGAAATCTGAAGTTTTCCTACCGTCATTTCCTCCATATACATATATATATATATACACACACACACACACACACACACACACATATATATATATATATGGTGCTGTATGCATGGGCAGGGTCTATTACCAATGCAGTTCTTGTAGACGATAAAGTTTATTCTCTAATGTTCCTGTGGAGGGTAAAGGTGCTTCTCTCAAATCATGACATTATCTTCCCCAGACTGTTTTGTAGCTTGTTGGTGACAGAAAGCTGCAGAGTGCACTCATTATCCATCAGCTGACATTTCACCTTGTCAGTGCATTCAGGCTCACAGAGCCAAAAATCTGCAACCAGTCACAACTGAGAGAAAAGGGGCTGATGAGGCTGCATGTGCTAGAAAAATAAACCCTTCCTAGCCAGAGAGGGGAGGTACCTGAAAGTCAAGAGCTGCTGCTTCTCATGCAATCAATTGATCTGTTAAAAACCCACAAGCAACATCCAAAACAGGACACATCTCAAAATCTGATTCTTTACTTTGGAAGAGTCAGTGGGTCATGAACATTACAGAGATCATCCGAAGGGAACTGCCTCTCCTAACAGGACAGGCTGCTTAGCTGTTGCATGAAAGCTGCCAGAGTCCTTCATTTATCTCGGCCTTGACACAGCCTGCCTTCTGTAAAGAAAATGGTATGACCAGAGATAACATCCCTACACTGCATGAATATGCCCTTTTCCAGCAACTTCAGCAATTCCTGGAAGGCTTGAGAAGCTCCTCTTGAGAGAGGATCCTATCTCGATTTGCTCCCAGTACTACCTTGTTCTGTAAAATCTACAGATGATTCTCACAAGCTAGATGAAATCTTGTTAAAGTTACTCCCTGACATAACACTCACTGAAGATGCAGGAGAAAACTGTGAATATGAGGATAATGAATTCTTCCCAAAGAGAAACTACCTGTTTTACTGGATTTTATTTTGCATTAATCATGCAGTATCTCTATAGAGTTCCTTTCTTAATCCAATCTGCTAAGATTGCAAGCTCCCCAAGTTAAATGTCATCTCTTCTGAAGTGTGGGTCCAGTGTTTTGCACAGACTCAGCTGTGGCCTTGGGGAGTTAGAGAAATTCAAATAAAGGAGTCTACTGGGAAACACGTGCAAAAGGTGGAAGGAATTAACAAATTTCTCAGGATTTCTCAAATCTTGTGCTTTTATGATAACGTGAAAGACTGTGCATGTTTGTTTTCACTCATCTTTTCCAAATTCTCCAATTACTTCTACACAACTGTTTGAGAACACAGCTATGTCAGATAAAACAACTCCTATAGACACAGCAGCATATTGCATCTGTACAGTACAAAGTTATATACAGACAGGGAAGATGGGAACTCTTCTGTGGGAGTTTAAAAGTGATGCAGGGAGCTCTCAGTCAGAAATGCTTCAAGTCCTCAGATGCCACTGCTGTTAATTTCTGAAAAATACCTCTGGGGTAAGATTTCTGAAGCGTGCTTGCAGTTCAGCAAAAATTATCACTGAGATATAGAGAAGGCAGCAAACAAGATCCAGCAGCTTTTTCAGGCTTTTGATTTTTCATCTGTATTAATGTCAGATTGAGTTTCAGTTTCTTCCCCCAGAAGTTTCACCCTCACCCCCTTTAATTCCATTAACTGCCTCTTCATGTTCCAACTCCCCTTGTCATCCAAGGCTTTTGATTTTTCATCTGTATTAATGTCAGTTTGAGTTTCAGTTTTTTCCCCCAGAAGTTTCACCCTCACCCACTTTAATTCCACTAACTGCCTCCTCATGTTCCAACTCCATTTGTCATCCAGGGGCCTCAAAATGTTTTACAAGCATTAGCATATTAAAACAAACCTATTTTGGAAGTAGGTAAGTAGGTAGAGGCATTGCACAAGTCCAGATACAGAGATTAAACACTGGCAATGCAGTCTCACAACAGACTAGTGGAAGTGCCAGTGCCAGAAATGGGATCTAGAACACCCAACTCCAACCCCTTCACTCTCAAATTCACTTTAAAATAAGAAAGGGACTAAAATATGTCAAATTTTAAGCATAACAATTACATGGTTTACATGAGCAGGTTGAGCAATGGCACGTCCTATGAGATACTTGCTGCACTCAGCACAGTGTGTACAAAAAAAGAGAGAAATCTTAGTACCAAATCCCATTGTTGGATGCTGTGTGTATTGAAACAATAAATCAATGAAGACATTCCATTTAAGTAAGTGCAGCTGATTTCTTCTGAGAGACATAGCCAGAAATCCTTTCCTTAATCCTCTCCAAAATTAGTATCTAGCCACTGTGAATGTTTATACTGCACAGTAAGAGACACATAAAACACGTAGATACCAACTTTAAACTGACCTGCAGTGTTAAATTGAATGGATTTTTTTAAGGGTTAGGAAGAAGTTTAAGGTTTTAGAATCTAGATTCATCTACACTTTAAAATTTATGTTTTCTTTTAAGAAATGTCTCGAAGAAACCACTGGAAAGAGCCCGGCAGGTCTGGTGAATTCTTGTCGCTGCTTGTTCACACAGCTTCACATCACACACTGCAGAGCTGCACACATCCTGGTAGCATCTCCTGAATTTTGATAAGCACATCATCAAAGCCAAAAGAGCTAATAAACTATCTGCTCAAATAGAAGCAAGACTGCATTTATTTAAAGGTAAACACTTAAAAGTCATCAAATGCCAATGTTATTTTGATATAATGCCTCAACTTTCTCTCTAGGGAATTCCCAAGTCCTCAGGGAACATGAATTACTCAGCTGTATTGAGAAGCCATCATATTTTGTATTTTCTAATGTCCATATTTCCAGTTTGATCCATAACATGTTCTGCTAAATATAAAAAGCCCTGAATTCAGAGAGGACAGTATGTCTGTTCATAAGTCTAGTCATAAGATATCCAGAGTGCCCACGCACAGGATTCAAAATGAATCTAAATATAGAATCCCAGACTGGTTTGGGTTGGAAGGGACCTTAAAGCTCATCCAGTCCCAACCCCCCTGCCATCAGCAGGGACACCTTCCACTAGACCAGGTTGCTCAAAGCCTCATCCAGCCTGGCCTTCAACACTTCCAGGGAGGAGCAGCCACAGCTTCTCTGGCCAACCTGTTCCAGTGTCTGACCACCCTCACAGTGAAGAACTTCTTCCTAATATCTAATCTAAACCTCCCCTCTTTCAGTTTAAAGCCATTAAAGCCATTATCTATATATCAAAATATCTAAATATCCCCTGATGCACAAGATGCAGATAATTACTAAAGAACCACCACTATTTCCAGTGCTGACCAAGAAGTTTTATAGCATTGCTCGATTCAACAGCACATGCAATAAAAATCAGTGAGATTCGTGTCAGTATTTACTGGTTCCCTCAGCAATGGGAAGCAGAGGGGCCACCAAGACCCCTCCATTACCCCCTCCCTACCATTATAATGTGTACAGGAGTAACTGACAGCTACATCAAGGGATTCTGAATCAGATATTCCAGGAAAAAAAAACCATACAAAAGTGTAAGGCCTCCTCCACACATTCCACAACCTCCCACCAGAATTAAGTTCTTCATATCTCAGATACTGTCAGTAAATGTGGAAGACCCTTCTTCTTAATAATTATGAAAATGAATTGGACTGATTGCTAAATTAAATTAGTAACTTGTATGTTTCTTATGGATGTTGCAATGTTTTCACCCACCTTCACGCTATTTTGATTAAAATAGACTTTCAGAACTGTCAAAACAGACACCAACAGAATATTGCTTCCTACAACATCAGCAGGGCAAAGCCCAGAGACAGCTGTCAATGCGATTCATCTGACCTTCCTTTGGTTTTAGTGGAAGCAACCAGAACAGAACATAATTAGCCAGTTTTATTTCAAGGTCATCTATAATTTATGTCTTGAAAACAAATAAAAACCCAGCTGCATCGTGTACTATAAAGTTACGTGTGAGGAACAGGCGGTGTTTTCATTATGCAGATGTGTGAAGTAGTAGCATTATGTAATGAAAGTTGCCAGCTCAGTATAAGGTTTAACAATACAGAAAAGCTGTCTTCATTTCAGCAGAGGTATAGAATAACCCAGGAATAAAGCTATTTTTGACTCCTGGAAAGAGTCCAGTGTTGTAGCTGGTGGGTGGAGAAAAGAAACAGGGGAAAGGAGGTATTAGGTCACCTAATCCAAGCCCCAGGGAACACTGCCAAGCTTGATTCTCCTTATTGCATCTTTTCTGGCAGATCATCTTAACGTTTGCACAGATTTCACTTTTACTGGCTGCCTGAACAGGTTTCCAGTACTAGAGATATAAAACTCCTACATCAATGTATATCCAGTCTGTTAATTATTAGTGTGTCTGTTACTCAGGAATATTGGGAAGTCAGTAACACATTGCCTAGCATTTTCCATTTTGTTAGTATCACCCGAGATGTCTGAGCTCTCTCCAGTACTTTGATCAGCTCTATCCTATGTTGCCTGGCCCCATTTCCATTTCCTGAAAGAAGCAGAGTGTGCACTAACAGATAATCTGGCTACAGATAACGTTACCTTGCAGGGGTAAATTCTGTCCTGGAAGCTATTAAAGGACATGTTACCTCAATGTTACCTCAAAGAACCACCTGGGATGAGGCATATCCAAGGACTGGAAAGGAGAAAAAGGAAAGGAGAGAAAGGCCACATTATATTTTAAAATCACCATAACCTTGGCTCATGAGGTTTTCCCCTTTTTTAAGTGAAGTACTCTCTTTAAGTAACTTGAAATTAACATTTAAGAGTGACTATCCAGTTAAAATGCAAAGAGTAACCCATTTTATATTGTTAGAAATCCTCTGCTATCTTCTCTACTACACAAGACTTTGTATAGTTTACTCATTGTGGCATCTATTTCTTGCCACTCGTAGGCAGCAGCCCCCCAGGACATCTCATTTCCCTGGGAGGGATCAGACAGGTGACTCTCACTGTGCAAATAACACAAAGCTGAACCAAGGACATGTCCACCTAAAAGTAGTAGAGGAATCTATCAATGCAAATATTGTCTACTTTTTACAGAAACTGGCACTTCCAATTCTACCTTGGATGCTGGATGATGATCATTAAAGAACATCATTGATCATTAAAGAACAATTAATCAGGAAATAAAAATTCTAGCATGTATAATAAAAAAGTGTAGAATATCAAATGTTTTCAGTCTCCTGTTCAAATTGTGATCAGATTCAAACCACAGCTTTCAAACACATAGAATCATAGAGTGGTTTGGGTTGGAAGTTATGATCCTTAAAGATCATCCAGTTCCAACCCCCCTGCCAGCAGCAGGGACACCTTCCACTAGACCAGGTTGCTCAAAGCCTCATCCAACCTGGCCTTCAACACTTCCAGGGAGGAGCAGCCACAGCTTCCTTGGGCAACCTGTTGCAGTGTCTGACCACCCTCACAGTGAAGAACTTCTTCCTAATATCTCATCTAAACCTCCCCTCTTTCAGCTTAAACCCATTTCCCCTTGTTTTGTCATTAACTGCCCTTACGAAAAGTCCTTCCCCAGCTTTCTTGTAGCCCCTTCAGGTACTGGGAGGCCGCTATAAGATCTCCCTGGAGCCTTCTCTTCTCCAGGCTGAACAGCCCCAACTCTCTCAGCCTGTCCTCACAGCAGAGCTGCTCCAGCCCTTAACGTATCTTCTTTCAACTACTGAGCTAACAACCACTATCTCTTCTGTTCCAATGTACTACAGATTTCCATAATTACTGGACCTCAGAATATATTTAGATACTAACCATGTCCTTACTTCATTTCTATCATTTGTATCAAGATTATGAAGCACTGCAAATGGAATAGGCTGAAATCTGAGGCTGGCAGTTACAGGAAAATATACTGGGGAATATCTGACCTACGTAAAAGCTCCATAGAGTCCAAAAAGCATCGACATCTGCTACCTCATTCTGTTGCATACTTCTCTATTATCTACTTTCATCCCACATGTTCTTGTATAACTTGTAAAGCAACTGTATATTCCAAGCAATCCAGAGCTTCACACCTTAGTGGCACTTTTTCTGAATTTAGAAAATTCTTGTATATAGGTATATAGCTAGGTAGATTCAAAATCAGCCCCAGTTCCAAAAAGAAAGCTTCCAAAAGGCACATGACTGATTAAAGACAACTTACGCATCAGTTCTGATGTTTTTAATCACTGAGTTACCCAAGCCTGAAAGTATTTGAAACATCTCTTGGGTAAAAAACCTCCTATTTTTAAACACTTCTACCCACAAGTCATCAGATAAACTTCTGCAACAGCAGAAAGGACAGTTATGAAATTTTCCTAAAAAAGAAAACAGCCTTCTGGGATGACAGCAAACATGAGAAATGTCAGACTAAACACACATTTTTGAGAGAAGATGTAAGCAATTAAACAGAGCACAGAAGTGCCATCTCATCCTTAAAGAGCAGCTGCCCAGTTTTGTTTGGAAAGCCCAAGCTGAGCTCTACATCACCAGGATCAGCTCAGTAACCGCTGCTCCACCTTCCTCCATAAACACACTCCAAAGACGCAGGAGGACAGGTTTCATGTTCAGTCTGGTGTATCTATCCCTTCCCTTCAGATTATTTCTATCTGTTTGTTTGGTGTTTTGTTGGGTTTTTCTGTTAAAGTTTGGTTTTCTCCCCTTGTTTCTCCTTCTATTTTAAGATATATTACCAACTACATACCTTAATATATTACTGATCACAAGCAGGTGGTAAAATTATCACTGGCTTGTTTTAATTGGTGTAGAGGTGAACGGACATTTATTAATTGATTTTGTAATTTTAAAAGTACCTTACACTTTCTCATCACTGTAACAGAACATTAGAGGAAAAGATCTGTAGGAAACAGTTACTCTGCTTTCTACCACACCAGGAAAAGAAGTGGAACAGGTCTAAAATGTAAATAGCTTGTACAGAGCAGGGTTTCTACACTATCCTAGCAGTAGGTGTTGCAAAGGAGTTGCCTCTTGGAAAAATTGCTACCAAAATATATCTGATGAAGTAAACTGTTTTGGGAGGCATGATAGAAAACATCTTAGTACTCCCCAAAAGCTCAAATCTTAGAATAAAATTTCCAAACCCCTGTAAAAGCTAATTCAGTCCACCTTTAGCAGAAGTAATCTGTTTTTTTGAGGAAACAAAACATCCACATCACCTACAGACTTTTGTGCATTTGTGAATGGCTCGGTACCTCAAAGTTCTGAAGTTATTTACACACATAATTATGATAACTTGTTTCTAAAAATTGTCTTTAATATATTACTATTTATATAGTGAATTTCAGTCCTTCAATTTCAGTTCTGGGATAAATAGTGGGATGTTAGCAAGATTTTCTGTGGATAATTTCTGTTTGAGGATGTTAATGGCAAAAAAAGTACATGACACCTCATCTTCTGTAAGACAGTAAATAGATTAAATGTTGTCATCAAGTTCTACAAGTCCTAAATAATGTTAGAGATCCTCAGAAGTGACAGATGTAATGGAAAGAAAAATCTGGGCAATTCAAGATCATATTCAGAAAAATCAATGTGTTCTCTTCACAGAACTACAGGCAAAGAAGCAGGTACAGTCAGCAAGAACATGGCCCAGCCCAAATTGTCTTCTTTCTTCCTCATTTTCAGGTCACTGTATTTGCACAGCAAAGGTTAAAAGAATGATACTTGCCAGAGTGTGTTACTTGGAGCTTTATTTACAGAATAAAGTTTCCTCAAGAGTAAATAATTTTAAGGTATCTTAGGTTAGATGGGAGTGAGGAGGAAGGGTGGCAGTGAAGGGAAGAATGCTTGAAAAAGGTTCAGTTTTGTTTCCCAAACAAAACTATAAACCCTTAACAAAAAGTGACTTGGGAGCGTCAGAGCCATGGAAGGAGTTCCCTGGCAGCATCCTTCTCCCATCCAGTGGGACAGGATACAGAGCTCAGCTCTTCCCACAGGCATCAGTAAGAGAACACCAGAAGCCATGAGACTAGAGAAGGACCTCAGGCACAGAAACACAAAGTGTGAGGCATCTGTGTAGGCTTCCAAGAGAATGAGGTGAGGAGCTCTCCCATCACACAAGGTTTCTTCAAGTTTTATGCTGATACAGCAAGGAAATCTGATTTCACCTCTGATGGTGATGTGCTCAGGAAATATATCTCCCTTCATCTTTTTTTTTTCCTTAAATTCATGAAACAAACATTTGATTTTTGAAGAACACATATGTAGCTGTAAAGTTAACAGCTTTCCTGATGCAGAACAGTGGAAGCTGTGCTAGCACTGCCTCAAAATGACATTTCCAGTTCATGCACCAGCACACAAAGTTCCACGCTGAACGTTGATGGCTCCTTCTCAGAACTGAAGGCCCATTTTAGCCCCAAAATCAGGACTACTGATCACAGTAAAGAAAAATAAAATGCAATTTTGAAGGCAGAAAGTGACTACTTTCCTCCAAAGAAGGAACTCGGACGTACAACAGAACTGGTTTGCAGTTGCAGTTCTGTGAGTTACCATTTAAACATAACTACTCCAGGCAAATAAACCCAAAAGAGCAGATATGTCATTCACAACTGGACTCTCAAAAGTCACCTGCTATTACAAGTTTTCAGTTACTGATGGTGCAGTAGGAAGCATGAGAAGCACGCAAGAAAAGACACGGAATGAGTCCCTAATGTAGACTAATCCAATATAGCTTTGAAAACAGGAAAATGCAGCTCAAAACTACACTCCAGCTCCATCTGTTTGTCACAGTGAGAACACAGAATAGTCTCTTAATGGTCTTGAGGAAGGGAGGTCATCTCTTCATGTGCCATTGTCCTGAGAGAAGACAACTGTAAGACACAGGATTTGGCTACAAGGCTCTGTATTTACTCATTTTCTGCCTTTCCATCACACTAAAACATCCCGTCACCACAGCTCCTGCTATAGCAACAAGAGGAACCAAATCCTGCCAAGATTTGGTTCCCTTTACCTGTGATGCTGGGTGCAAAGGCTATGCCTCCCACCTGCCCCCATGCCTCCTCTCCCCTCACACGTGGGTATCACTGCTTTGCTTACAGAGTGCCACAAAAACTGGCACAAAACCACCTTCCAAACTGACCAGGATCAGCAAAGCCACGACACTGACAGCACATCTACCCAGAGCCAGCTTTGCCAAAGCAGTGGAATATTTAGTATGGGGGTCCTGGACAGGTTTTTTACTACAGGGTAGTGTATGCCCTGCATTCTGAGCCAAACACAACCTAAAAGCAAAAGTTTAAAAAAGCACAATACAAAAGAAGCCTGAAAAATAAGTACTTTGCAGTGACAGAGACAGCCACGTGTCAAGGAGCTCCCCAAAATGTCTTTTGCATTTGAGCTTGCCAGACCTCTTCATTCCACTCTCCCCCAACTCTGTATCCCCCGCAGCATCCCTCACCTAGAGCCAGTGGAGGGAGAAGGGGGATGACAAAAGAAAAACTCAGAAACCTGAAGTTTGTTTGGAATTTATTCCCTTGAACATTTCACACAGTTGAACAAATAATGTCTTGAATTCACAGCAACAGGAAAAACCACGTGTTACATAATTCAAGAGAAGCACACACACACACACACCCCCAAAACAAAAACAGGTTAAAATCAACTGCATAAATCAAAATCTTCAAAGAGGCTCTACAATGGAGACATGAAGCCTTTCTGAGCACTAATAGTCTCACTTGAACATTATCTTTCACCAAGCTTAATTTATGCACACTCCCTTCTCTTCTCTGAGGGAAACAAACAATCTCAAAATGGTCATTTCTCAGATTCCACTTTTCAAAAAACCCCCAGACATTTTAATTTTGCAATTTAAAAAAAAATCCAACTCCTGCACACAAACATGATACTATTTTTCTAAGCCACAAAAACATTCAATAAAGCTCTTAAAGTGCCCAGAAAAATTCATATCACCCTTCAGCATATACACATACAAACAATAAACAAATATTCCAGTGGAACAAGTCTACAGGTCTGAAAGCTAGAGAAAAAGGTGTCACCGGGAGCCCAGTTACTCCCAAGAAGAAGTGTTCTTAGCAGGATGGAGCCATGAGCACAAACTCAGCACATTGCTCATTTGTAGATCTCCTTTCTCAGTCCCCAAAACTTTTTTCAGGATTTCTCAGTGAAAAATCTATCAGGTCAGTTGAATAATCTTATAAACAAATAATCTTTCCATCATGCCTTTGCCTTTCCAAATTTTCTGGGCTTCAAATTCCTGGTCCTTTAGCATTCTCCTTTGCTTGATGCCAAAACCACCCAAATCCTGATAAGAACACTGACGAGGAACATGATGGACTGGGAACAGTCAAGCACTTATCCTAACTGAGATTCCTGGCTTGCTATTAAGCAATGATTCACTGGGCACTGAACCTTGGTCCTAATCGGGCAACCCACACACTCTCCTCAGCTTCCAAAAATATAAGGTTTGGTTCTTAAGTTTATATTTCCAATGTTCCAGCAGAGAGAAATAAATCTTGCATCAGATCTCTTTGGAGTTGTCTGAAACCCATAAAAGGGTTTGGTATAATGTGCCACGTCCTGCAAAACACACCACGGCTCCTCCAAACACAACAGACAACATTCAAGGCACAAGTAATAGAGGAATTATCTTTCCTCCCAGTTTGGTAGTGCAGCTTGAAATATGGATGTACTTCTTTTTTTCTTATCTTTTCTTTTTTTTCCTCTTTTTTTTGTGGGGAGGTGGGTTGGATATGGATGTGTTCTGTCAATGTGCAGTTCAGTGGTTTAAAATGAAGGTGCCACAAACAGAACACAATGTGACAGAATTAATTTGTCGCTATCTCTTGTAATTTAATGTTTAAGACAGACCAAATTAAAACAAGAACAAAAACTGAATGTGAATAATAATGAAAGGAAGTGACCGAGTGGAGGATTTAATGAAGATATGCTTGTTTGCATAAGCAAATGGTATTGCTTCGATTGCTTTGATTGATTGATTGATGATTGTGAATCATTTTCACAAGTAAGGCATGTTTCAATGTATACAGAACCTTAAAGAGGCAATGTTTATAAACAAGAAGCTGATTTATGTGCAGAAATATATAGAATAAATATTTGTCCTTCATTAGACACAGAAGCAGAATTGTGTGCAAATAACATTGGATGCACTCACAAAGATTCATTAAAATTGTACCGACAGTTTCGATCCTTTTGCAAACGTGGCTCAGATAATTTACTTTAAAGGGCATTTAGAGGAAGCAGCCACCCTTCTCTAGTTCTCCAAGTCAGCAAAAGAACTTCCTCACGGAAAGTCCAGCTTTGCTTGCTATATACAACAGATAATACTTGTTTAAGAGTCTACTCTGAAGGACTTTGCTCCGAACATTGCTCCCTGAAAACACTTAAGGCACATCCATGGGAGGATTTTTAACTTTTCTTATTGCATACCTATATACAGCATATATTTTTGTGACTGTAAAGCAAGAGACCTAGTGCCTCTGCTTTGTATTGCATTTTTCAATTTGGCATACTATGGCCTATATTTGGCTTCTTAAATCTTTCACAAGTCAAGTAACTACTGCAAAGATCTCAGGACTTGCCTTTTATTGCTGTACATTTTGAAGTACGAGTTTCCCTAGCAGGGCTTTTTCCTTTTACAAACTCCCTGCTGCCCACAGGGACAGAAATGTAACGGCTGTGAGGACACAAGCCTGAAATAGGAAATACCTTCTAACAAAACCTCACTGGCTAAAGTCTCCCCAAGGAGCATTATGATAAAGCTGATGGGGGTAAAGACTGTTCCCAGTCCACCTGTCAAGAAAATGCTGAAAAGTTCAGAAATATGTTCTTACAGACCTTTAGAACAAACAGAAAACCAGCATTTGCATTAAAAGCACATCAAAACCATATAAAGTACTGTAAATAATATTCAAAAAAATTCAAGACAGCAGTTACAGATTATCAAAGGGAGAGACACTAGAAAAGCAAAGGGTTTTTTTTTTAATCTTGGCAATAGCAGTAATTTTGGCACAAAGGCAAATGCAGAAGATAGAGAAAAACAGGCAGACAGGGTACAGAGAAAG
>NW_010321074.1:367-17511 GCF_000700745.2 Antrostomus carolinensis | reverse complement strand
CAGCAGGACCAAAAGCTCAGTAACAGCTTTCCCCAACTTCCCTTCCCTGGAGAGAATGGCATCCATCACTCAAAAGCTTGTTGCCACTTCCCAAACTGAAGGGTTGATCAATATTGCAAGAGTCAGTTTGACCATAACCTCCCTGGGAACATCCCTTGTGACCACCACCTAAGATGCCACACAGGCTCTCTGGCAAACCAGGTAAAACCTTCATAAGAAGCATGATTCTTGTTGACTTCTAAAAAAAACCTGCTTATCACAGATTGTGCCCTGCCAACTCTCATCATTGCAATACAAGGGACAGAAAAGACATTAAATACCAGCTAAGACTGCGGCCACCCAGTGAGGGACTGACATCTTCAGCCAAGTTAATACACGTCAATCAGGTTAGCAACACATCACAAGGGCTTGTTGTGACCAACCTCACCTCAGCTGACCAAAC
Organism: Antrostomus carolinensis; assembly: GCF_000700745.2. Taxonomy (NCBI): domain Eukaryota; kingdom Metazoa; phylum Chordata; class Aves; order Caprimulgiformes; family Caprimulgidae; genus Antrostomus; species Antrostomus carolinensis. Next base: position 17,069 of record NW_010321074.1, on the reverse strand, counting down.
CTTCAGGATGTTATTTTGTGGTTGAATATATTTTAAGCATTAAGCTGGTCTAAAAAACGAAGAGGCCAGATTTGGTAGCATAGCAAAAGAGGCAGTGAGTGTAGGGAGGAGAGCCCATGCAATGTGCATCCATTTGGGATTCCATGGTAACTAAAAAGCAGGCCCTGCATGAGTCACCATAAAGCTCAATGAACGAGCACTTTGTTAACTGAGGGCTGAATTTAACTCAGAGGTATAAAATTTAACAACAGTGGGGTTTTTGTCTTGTATATTCTTTCATTGATGTTTCTGCTGTACGCCTTCCTGTTGCCTTCTAAGTATTTTTACACCTCCATCAAGTATCAAAGCTGTGCATTTTATGCTTTTTTTTTTTTTACTTAATAATTTTAGAGGCAACTTACACATCAAGATCTACCTCACTACTAAGAATTGGCTCAGACCTCAGGGTCTGAAATGGCTATTGCCGAATTTCCTTTGGTGGCACTTGCCTTAAAGGAGGTCAAACGTTTTCAGACATAAGACTTGTGTTAGATGAGTCTACCAGATGGGTGAAGTGCAGCCTTGGAAACAGAGCTCTGCCTCTATCTCCATGTCAGACTGGTTTTTGCTCGAGGTGTTTGTCTACTCTACAGCAAAAGCAGAATGTCTATGGTCTCTTAACACAGATCTCAAACAGATAGTTCAAAGTCAGGAGTTATACTGAGATGGAATCTGATAGACTCCTTTTGGTTATTCAGGGATAATATCCTATTCTTCCACTATATTATCAAGCTTGGTAATTCAAGAGTTCATTTTGGGTTTTTTTCAAACCATATGTAATTGTAAACACACCACAGGTTTCCTGACCCACCTACCCAGCAAGAAGAGGAGCTAAAGGTAGGTAAGTACAGGACACGACTTAAGCTAACAGAGAACTGACCTGCCTTTAACAACACTGTGGCCTGCTTTTAAATTACATTGCATTTAGCCTCCTCCCACTTCTTAACCATTGTTAAGCCAGCAGTTTTTAAGATATACTTAGTACCTACTGCACAAAGAAAACCACAGCCACCACTGGCATTTTTCTAGCAGGAAGGGAGAGAACAGCAGAGGCACTGCTCACTCTTCTACCATGAAACATATTTCTGTCATGCACACACAAGGATGCACCACAACACACTGCCTTAAAGATGACCTAGCTTGGACCCAGCTGAGCTGAGCATGTTCTAATGTACTTCGGGCACTGCAAGAGGCACAGCTGTAAAAAGCCCAAAAGCTTTAAAAATGATGCTACAGTTATACACTGCTTTAGAAAAGCAGAAAGCAAACAGAAGGAGCCCTAGATTTCAAGTTTTGCCATTAAAATGGTGTCTGTTCTGTTTGACTCCTCTGGAAATGCTACAGTTCTGCTACAGGATTGTGCCACCACTACATAAGGAGAGATGGAAACATCTGATTTATAGCCATTTATAACAAACCATGGCCTACTGCTTGCTCTACTTAGTGTTCACTTAGATGCTATTTACTGAATGCTCATTTATAAAACTGAATAAATAAATCTGATCAGTGGAGGAACTAAAATCAGAGGAAGGAGACTTTCTGCCAGCAATTGCTTTGATAAACTAACTGATATATATAGCTAAACTCTCCTTCTTCCACTTCTGATCACCAATAGCTTTACTCCATAAATCACCTTATTCTCACTTCAGATGCCCTATGCTCCAAGAAATATTTTTTCCATTCACCTTAAAGAATATGCTACAGCTAAAAAAACCAAAAACAAAACCAAAACAAACCTTCATTTTTAGAGAAGGTGATTCTAAGTCTATCCAGTTTCACAAAAATTGCTGTAGTTATCCCATCTGTCCACAGCATTTTGCAAATGTCTTTCTTCCATACTTTTCCCTTTCCTCCATTTTGCCATATGGAAATTCCACACAAACAAAAGAGGAAACCATGAAAGTAGCTATGCTTCAAGAATCAACTGCACACACTAAAACAAAAAATTCTGTTGGACTACATTCAGTTACAATCTTAGAAACACCTGTAAGAATAATACATAAAGTCAAACAAAAGCATAATTTTTATTTGCCTGCATGTTGTTAAGGTATTTTCTCAACTAGCCCTGCAAAACCACTCTTTTCTCAAAGTGTTGCTCTAAATATGTTCTCTCTCTAAAAGCAGATGATTTAGTTTATCCATAGTGATCTGGAACAAATACTAGGAATCAGATCTCTTCCTTTTTCTGACATCACTAAATGAGCACTGAGGGGCTGGGCAAACGAGCATTTGTAGCACAACCACTTCTCTCATGTTAGAAGGAATTAGAATTTCAAGTTAAAAGGCAAAACTACTTCACAGTGAGACACACACATTCACCATCCCATTCCCAAAGCCACGGCTAGGAGCAGCACAGATTCTGGCAGTGAGGGAGGAGCACCACAACCTGCCAGCACCATGAAATTCAAGGAGTTCAAGGAATCCGATCCCATTAACTGCCAGAGACACCCAGAATTCCAAAGGAGTCACAATCCAGAGATAATGGGATCTTTCCCATTCAAGTACCAGATTAATGAAGAGAAGCTTGGGAGAACAAGAAACCACACCCAGAATTCAGGCAAACACAGAAATCCGGTTTGAGAGTTATTCCAGTGCATCAGAAGAACTTTAAACTTCACTAACACTGAGTTGTGTACACCACAGACCAGCGCTCCTGATCTGAGCCCACCCAGAGGAGACCCTCAATAGACCATCTGTGTTTTCCTGGAATTCTTCCAGACAATGTCCTTGAAAAGACCGAGAACATCTAGGCCCCAAAGCCACAGTGCAAAATAATATATTGAGACTTTTCACATAACACACAAAATTCACACGGCACCCCAAAAAAATCACACAGATTATACAGCTCAAAGTTGGGTCACAGTAATTCTCACTGGTCAGCAGGCTGCCCACAGAATTCCCCTAGGATCTGCACAAGAACTTCTGACTGCACATAGAGAAAGGGAACCCCAAAAGCCATCAGCTGACACATGAAAAAGGAGTCCAAAGGGTTCTGGGCTACCTGATGCCCAATCGAGGAAACTGTGCTTTGCAGGCGCTGGCTTGCCACCCTAACTCTGTCAAAGAGGCCGAGAGAGTACTGCACCACCCTGCTAAAGAAGGAAGTGGAGCTACCTGGGGCCCTCTCTGCTGAGGTGGAGATGGTATTTGCCCGTCCACTTCCATCACTTGCCATGGTGTCCTGCAGAGGTCCTTTGGTGTCCTGGAAGAATGTGGGAGAAATTAAATTCAGATTCAAATTGAAAATGCCTCAGTAATACTCTTTTTTTTTTATCATGTGAGGCTGTATGTACTGAACACACTGAACTAGGAAAACATCTCTCTCACAATTAAGATACCCCTTAAGCATCACATAAGGCAAGGTATGAACTAAGCACATTCCACCACCAGGATGATCTGAGGGCTGGAGCACCTCTCCTATGAGGACAGGCTGAGAGAGTTGGGGCTGTTCAGCCTGGAGAAGAGAAGGCTCCAGGGAGATCTTATAGTGGCCTCCCAGTACCTGAAGGGGCTACAAGAAAGCTGGGGAGGGACTTTTCATAAGGGCAGTTAATGACAGAACAAGGGGAAATGGGTTTAAGCTGAAAGAGGGGAGGTTTAGATGAGATATGAGGAAGAAGTTCTTCACTGTGAGGGTGGTCAGACACTGGAACAGGTTGCCCAAGGAAGCTGTGGCTGCTCCTCCCTGGAAGTGTTGAAGGCCAGGCTGGATGAGGCTTTGAGCAACCTGGTCTAGTGGAAGGTGTCCCTGCTGCTGGCAGGGGGGTTGGGACTGGATGAGCTTTAAGGTCCCTTCCAACCCAAACCATTCTATGATTCTACATTCCTTCTCAATTTATGGCTTTATTAAAGCTTTGAAAAACAAACTGAATATCCAAGAAAGTTAAAGCAGCAAGATCCCTGAAGTCTGCTCATCTGGGAAATAAAACTAGTACCATTTTTAGTCTTTCTTTTTGGCAGGAAGTACAGCACAAATATCTGGATGGATCCCTTATCCTTCCAAAAAGAGTACAGCTTCAGCTTGTACTAATAAAACCTGAGGAACAGGCAGAAAGACAAGCACCACTGCTACCACAAAGGAAAATATAATTTAAGGGGGAAGGACAATTTGTAGTATGTAAGCTTAACAGAACTCATTAAGACACTACTATATAATTTGGTCAGACAGAATATGCAAAAATATTAAAAGGAGGTTGAGGAGACAAATAAAGTGCCTTGGATTGTAATTAGAAAATCTGGGAGACCTTTCTGTATTATACAGTGGGTCTTGATCCTATATTTAAAGCACAAATGCTTCCATTACAATAGTATAGGAAAAGGATTATCTTTTCTTTTCACACAGGTTTCTCTCAGCACACAGAACGCCTTCAGAAATGAAGGGCAGGTTGTCTTCATAGCCTATGCAAGTGGGGTAGAGCTTCATGTTTCAAAGGACATGCAAATAATTTGTTTCATCTTAAGAAAAACCATGGAGAAACAAAGCAAAACCAAAACTGGTAACATAAGTCATTTAGTCTCTGCATGGACTGAGTATGTCTTTCAGCTGAGAAGAAAACAAATCAAAATCCTGTTCTGAATGGTAGAGTACATCATTTTATAATAAGAACCACGAAAAGAGAAGTGGTAACTAAAGGAGCTGCTTTTAAATAAAATATATAGAACTACAAGGTATCATGACATAAAAAAGCAACTTGCACTCAAACTTTCTACTTTCTGCAAAAAACTCTGCATATTTACTTTTTCAATGTTAAGAATCAAAATCTATTAACATGCCATGTTAGATGAAAACAATGAGTTACCTTTCCTGACAGAGGACCCACTGCTGGCCTCTTCCTTTGAGCATAACCAGAGAGTCGGTAGCAGTAGTGAGGTTTACAGTAGAATTTACCTACAGATAAAACACAAGTGATGGTCAGCAATGAGAACACAGCAATTTAACCCAATATAAACATCCATCTCACCGCAACTTCTTTTCTGTTGCCATTCCCGTTGCTCCATCTAGTTTATTCACTACACACGGAGGCAAACACTATCCAAAGCTTTAACTCCAGCCCTTCTCTTTCTCTCTCTCTCCCCCTCCCAGCTTTCCATTGGGTGCCTGACAGCCATTTAGCTTAAAATCCTATCAACCACCAAAGCAAAGCTGTGAGGCTTGTGTGGTATCACATGCTAACAATGCGGCAGTGTGTGAGGAACAAAGAAATCATCACATGAAAAGCTGGCAGAAGCACTTTTGGAAAAAGCAAGAATGAATACAACCAGCAGAGGAAAGTGGGAGAGGACAGTGTTAACTCCTAAAGAACCATCTCTAATAATTCACAGTGCCTACTTGTGGAAAGGATTCATTTTCACAATTCGGACCTTTTGTGATGCTACTGGTTTAGTAACACCCCAGAAGTCTACATGGGTTCTCACCAGTAGCTCAACACTGCCAGAAAGACAAAGCAGCACTAGTAATACAATAATAATAATAATAATAATAATAATAATAATAATAATAATAATAATAATAATAATAATAATAATAGCAGCAGCAAATGGATGGTGCATAATTACCTTTCTGCTTACCACTGTCAGTTATCCTGCTTGGTGTATGCAGCCCATAGCATCCCCTGCTGCTACCCTATTTCTACACCATTGCTAATGCTTTTCCAACCTATATTCTGACCTCTGTCCCTTCCCCTAGTTTCTCTGGGCTGGGGGTATTTGCACAATGCTTTGTTTTATGATGGAAATGTGACAAACTCTACCTTTCAAGAAGTTTCTGCTTAAATCAACATTTATTATTATTATTTACTCTTTCCAAAAACTGCTCTTTCAAATTGTCAGAAAAGAGCAACAACAGAAAAGCTCTTATATAAAAATTCTCAGACTTTGAAGCCTAAAACCAGACACTGACTGCAGAACACCCGTCAGTCCAAACAGCCAGATGAACAGCAACAATGCGTGGACAGCTGTGTTATTTTTTCCCCTCAAAGAAAACTCAGAATGAAATATAAACTAAATTTTCACAATTATTACATGAGATGGGTTATGACATATTTCTGTTTGGCCATATCTGCTTCATATAGTTGACATAACTGTTAGGCATGTAATACCATTTCAGAATCAATGCTGTAAGTTGTGCTGAAACTCCGAGCTTTGTGTTTGCTTCATTGAGAACTATCTGGCCGTAAACACATACATAAGCTTGCTGGCAGAGGGACTCACTCAATCTGGTGGCAAAAACTGTTCCAGCCCATACAGCTGACAGAGGAGCTCACTCTGTTATTGATAATCATTTAATCAGATATCCAGTGACTTGTGAATGCCCAAAATAACAGCAGTGCACAAAACAAAAAAAAAAGCTTTTTCCCCAACTTTGATTACTGCTGAAGCTTTTACTTTCAGATATTGATTTCAAAATCACCATTGGCCCCTTTAAACTCGCACGCCAAGTCTGCTGACCTTCCGGCCAAGTAATAATGGGTTTTCTATTTCTTACTGGGAAATGGGTTTGATGATTCTAAGTTTCCTCAACACTTTGTGACTGAGCAAGTCCATTACTTAAAGTCATTATACAATGCATCATCAATTTATAATCTTGGGTTCTTGTTGCCCTTTAAGCCTAGATGATGTTTCCATAACCATTATTTTTCCCAGTATATGCAAAAAGATTCTTCCTAGCTACATGCAGTAGATACTATAAATTTTATAACATTTCAACCTGCAGAAGAATATTCTGGAGTTTCATCCTGTAGCATACCAGTTTTATATTTTTTTGTTCATCTTTGCCTCAAGAAGGGGGGAAAACTATTGGTACTAACACTTTTTTTCCTATTATTTTGGTTTCTACACCATCCTGTCTGGAGTTGAATCCTTTCACTCATTTTACATCATTTTGCACATATTTGCCTATTGAGATAGGAGTAAAGATAAATGGCAGCTATGGAAGAAAATAAAGGTATACCTGCTGATATAAACAAAGGTTTACCTGAGATACTTTCTCATATTTTTTCTTCAGAAAACAGGAAACTTGTGTCAATCACTGCTCAAGCAAAGAATGCAACACATTGCTACTCTTAGATGGAGATTACTTTTCACAAGTGATGTGTGATTTCAAACTACTTTCACTATGCACAATTTGTTGATAAACTGGGTTTCATCTGCTGCCATATTGTCTGGTTTCTCAGATTTGTTAGGTGTATCTGAAGCTTCCCTTTATTCTTAGGATGCTAGATTCTGTTCACTGAGTCATCAACAAGTTTTGTAATCACATTCCTTCCTCCTCAATCGATCAGATACAGTAAACACAAGTCATCACTGAATTTTCAGTAACTACTTCAACAACACTTTCTCTATATATATAACATTGACTTACCTCTACTCAACTTCAGTGCTCCATTTTTCACTGTATAAACAACATTTAGTCTCTAATGAGCTATTATCACAGCCCCTGATTATAAAGTTCTTATTTTAGTACATCTAAAATAAACATACAGACTTGGACAGTTGTGGTGTCTTCAAGAAGAAAAAGCTGTCTGCGTTTGTCTCCAACGTGTTATTTTCTCTTAAGTGGTATTAAACACTAAGGAGTTTCCTCATTTGACAGTACTGAAAGAAGAGTAAAGGGTCTAGCCTTCAAACTTGGCCTCCAAACCCTTTTGAAGCCCTCAACTACTATTTGTTTCCTTGCATTCCAGCAGTTATTACACTAAATTAATTCCTGACAGCTCCATTATTTTGCTGTCAGCATGAGCTGGCCACAGGGAATCCATAGTTTCAACAGTTTGAGAGATAATGTCTTTGGAATGGAAGTTACTCTCTTCCCTAACTCACCAAGTAATTTTTAAGCACAGAAAAAGGTGAAATCATTAGACTGACCTCCAAGACAGGTAAGAAAATTCTGACAAAAAGGTGATTTCTCTTACCATCTTCAATATCATAGGCGTAAGATGACAAGCGCAGAGTCGTCGCACAGTATTCACACTTGAAGCAGCTGCGGTGGAAGAACTTGCCTTCAGCACTCAGCCTTTCCATCACATAGACTCGCTTGCGGCAGAAGTAGCAGACGTCACTGCCTCCCAGGTTTTGAGGGAACTCCTTTTTGAGTGAGCCCTAGACAGAAACAGGCATGGCTAAATTTGCGTGTGTCCAGCTTCACCCAAGATTGCACGGTCATATTTCTTCTTGTTTAATGTAGATACGGGAGCATCTGAATGCTGCAGTTTCTCCTCAGGTGGATGCTGCAGTTCCTGGACACAATTCACAGACTTAACCAGGACACCAAAAACTAACCTTGTTGTCCAAGGAAGAAGGTCCTAGGATGCCATGCCTACATATGTCAGGAGTAAAATAAGCTCTGGATGGAAGAGTGGACACCAGTACTATTAATGATGACCTTGAAATAAATGACTAAAGGAGGTACATGATGGAAAATCAAAACCATTAGAAATCCCTTAAACAGCAATTCTTAGACCTCCATTATCAAAATCAGTATCTCCTCCAGAAAACAATAATGCAGAAGTAGTCCCAGTGGATCAAACACATCTTCATAAATATGACAAGCAGTTTCTCAAATGTTTATGTACAACTTTTGGATGCTGAGAACAGATTAAAACATTTTGGAAGGACAGTGAGGACAAGAGTGAGGGTGGATGGAGAAAGGGGAGAAGAAGGAGAAGAGGGAGAAGTCTTCCACAAAGCTATGACAGATTCCATCAGTGGTAGTAACAACTGGACACTCACAACACTTCAGATCTACGGTACATCTAATGACAAACACGCATCATCATCTGCTGTACATCGTCTTACCAGTTCCTTCTTGTCTAGAAGGGTTTTGGGTGGCTCTTTCCTTTGAAGCTGATTGGCTATCTGCTCAGCCAATGAGCTCACTCCGCCTGTGTACATCTTTATATACTTCTACCAGAGGGATGGAATAAAACAATAGGGTGGTGAGAAAAGGGAAAATAAATTAAAAAATGACTAAAATGATAATAGGTTAGGTGGTGAAAAGGTGCAGAGAGGTCAAATCATGCCAAGACAGTGGACAAGATGAAGTGACAAGTAGTAACAGCAAAGCTAGTGTCATCAGAAACCACCAGTACAGTCCAGGATCAACTGGAACAACGGCAAAAGCAGCTTGCATTTTGCATTCTCAGTGCTCTAGAACTACTACCATGATGAATAAAGCACATCTTATTTTCATAGAATGGTTTGGGTTGGAAGGGACCTTAAAGCTCATCCAGATCCACCCCCCCTGCCAGTAGCAGGGACACCTTCCACTAGACCAGGTTGCTCAAAGCCTCATCCAACCTGACCTTCAACACTTCCAGGGAGGAGCAGCCACAGCTTCTCTGGCCACCCTGGGACAGTGTCTGACCACCTGGAAACATGAGCATAGATGCTTCTCAAAGATGAGGCCAACTACAGGGTAAGATTTTAGGTTCCAGGTAATATTGGCATCAGAAACAAAGGTCCTCTAGAAGACACGTTACAGTCCAGTGCAACATCCTGATCACAACAGCATATTTATATGTTTAGCAACTGGAAAGAATTCATTTACAGAGCATTCAGGGAGCAGGGAGAAATTCTTAACTGAGGAACTCACAGTGATTAAAAAAAATATGAATTCTTCCAATGCTAAAAATCCAGAGAGGTTTACATGAAAAAAGATGCAAGAGCCTCATCCAATGTGTTAAAGCCACACCTGCACGCAGCTGGAATACAGTGTTCATCTGTGAACACAGCTTTATGACTACAGGCTTTTCTCCATCATGGGGACTGACTGACTTTGTAACTTTGGATATCTAAAACCCCTCCAGCACTGTGAGAAATCTAGGCAGGTTGGCTGTTACCTTAGAGGGTACAAAGGAATGTTTACAAGCCAAGTTCAGTCACTGCAGAAGCAGAGGAAGTGTTTTTCACAAGAAATACTTAGAATTGTTGGCAATAATTACATGGTTAAGAAAATGATGTGGTTTCATCCCTGTTAGCTCAACCACACTGCAAATGCCACGTATTTGACTCGAAGCAGCAAGAAGCATGCCAAGCAATTTTCCTTTTCCAGACTAAGAAGCATTATGCACATTTCTAGCTGGAGTCTCCTCAGCAAATGAATGATCATCCGAGAGACACTCCAGGCTCTGGCAAGTGTAAAATACCAAGGATAACAGTATTCTGAAGGAAAGGACTGAAGTTGTATCTCAAAATCCCCTTTATTCATATAGGAGAAAGTGTCTGAAGCATATTAGATGTTTCCCACAACTAATAAAACACCACAGATTTCATATGTGTCGTTACGAGCCTTTTATCAATTTTTAAGATCTTCCTAAGTTCAGACATGAGAACAGCAGGAAGCATCACCAAAATTCAAATCCACCACAGAATGGGTGGTACTTTGGAGAAAAAGATTTTGAAAACTGAGTGCTCAGCCATAGCTTACCACTGCGATCACTGAAGTCCTAATTCCTTAAGCCCAGTGCCACTGCAGTAATGAGAGTTTATATCTACCCAGAAAAAACTTCTACCTGTCTGCTGATGCCACCCCGAAATGCAGAGCACTCACAGTCTTTATATATGCAAGAAACAGCGTATGATTTGTCTTTCAAAATTTTCCAGGTTCCACATTCTTCCTCAGCTAATGTGTGCACACACATACGTGCTGAGTTGTCTTTCAATGTCATACATCACATCTTGTCAAATGTCACATTTAAAATGGTGCCCAATGGAACAATTTTCCTCCTCTCACTCAACACTGATCTTTAACTGGCAACCATAACCATTTGGCCAAGAGATTTCAATTTTCCTCTAAAAGACCAGAAATCTTTGAGGCTTTTTAAGTTTTCTTAAAAGATAGTTCAAGCTTTTCCGTGGGAAAAATTTTTTTAGCTGAACCAGGTTTCCACTGAACAAGTTTTGATTTGAAGCCTTCATCTCAATCACAGATTAACTGCCGATGCTTCAGGATCTTTAAATTTCTACCAGCACATACGAAGTTCCATGCTTAGAAAGGGATTATGCTAATCTTAATTCACAATACCTTGGACTATTTGATGTGGGAAATTTATTTGCTGAATTTCTGATTTAGGGTTTTTTTCCTATACATCACATCTGCCCTAATACTGGGTCTTAAATGAGGCATTTTATCTTTCAAAGCCTTCAAGATATACAACATGTTGCAACATTTTCAAGATCAGGCAAAGAAGCCAGTCCAGCTGAGGTCAAATCAAGTTCCTGGTGTTTATGTACAACTGCAACTAGTTCAAATCCTCAGTGATTTTTCAGAAAGCCAAAATACTTTTTTATTTCACACTGTCCATTAAGCATATAGGCACAAATGCATTCTGTACTTTGGCCCAAGATCTCAACAAAAGCAGCAAGCAAAACAAAAAAGCTTTACTGCAAAGCCAGAAGGACTATCAGTGCTCAAAAAAAAAACCCCAAAACATTTGAGAGTGAGATGTACCACAAGCTTTTCATCAACACCAAACGTTAAAGATATTTAGTTTCCAGCTGCTTTATGGCTGGCAATAACCAAGCTATGCCACAGGTTGCCCCTGGCTTCTCATTTGTGCATGAATATGCACAGACATCGTGTTCTGCAGGTGAAGCATTGCAAGCCTAGCTATCTCTTGTGGTGTGTCCTTGGCTGGTGGGACCGGGGTGCAGCAGCAAGCGAAGACAGCTGAGTGCACCTTGCAAGGCTCGGGCTAACGCTACCTGTCGAAGAGAGTCAGATGAAGGTGAAGAAGGGCGATTAGAAGAACGAAGGCTAAGGGAGAGCTCCCACTGGTCAACAAAGAATCGGCGAGACGGTTCAGTCTCAGGCTAAAAAATAAAATACAAATCAAAATAATCATACATGGCTGCAGAGAGAAGAGAGGAGAAAATAATAATAATAATAAAAAACCACCTCACGCCCTTTCGCCCACCATTAAAAAATAAATAAATTCTTAAGGACTCTTGTAGGAAAACTTGGAGAAAAATGTCCAGTGTATCTTCACTTTTTCCCTAGTGAGGCAGAGTAAGTTATTCTTAAATTTGCTCTTTGTTAGGTTTTAAGTTATTTAGGACCATTTGGAAGCAGTTACCTACTTCCACAGATGTCCATCCTCCTGTAACCCAACCAACTAAGCCACCGGCAAAGATCCCAGATCAATTTCCTCTGCTCCTCCTGTACCTCCCATGTTCTGTATTACTGGTCCAAGGCACTGCGACTGTATTTCAAGCCATGTGAGAACTCTTCTATATTTTAGCTCTCCTTGGGGATGGAAGAGAAAGAAATTAACTCGTATTGCCAGTAATTAGCAGGAAATTTCCAACCTAAAATTTACTGTAAGCAGATTGGAAACATCACACTAAAAAGAATGAAACAATATAAAACTATCTGCTGTTCTTGCTTAACAAGTGGCAAAAAATAAATCCCAAACTGAAAATCTGCATCTCTCTGAAACTGGTTCTTCACAGGAGAACCCCAAATTTGGTCTTTCAGTATATCCCTCTCATTATCTCTATGGCTTATGATGCCTGTCTCCCAAGAAATACTTCATATAAATGGGGGAAAAAACCCAGTATCTGGAAGTATCAGACAAATAGCACTGGCAGAAATTGTGCATTCCTAGACATTATAATGTGTAAAGAAAAATTACACAAATTTCAAACTATTTGACTCTCTTTTACAAGAAAATTATGTTTTCCATTATGAAAAGGAAAAATAAAAATGTCATGTAGCTGCATGACCCATGAAAATAGCTATTTCTAGCCCTGTAGAACAGCCCAGCCTCAAGATTAAATCTACTGGACAAAATGGCTTTCACAATTTCCCCAGTTTAAAGAAATATAACTTTATATGCAGATTTTCTGTACTTAAAATCATTAACATTTAATCAAATTTCTTTTCTGTCTTTCCTAAGCTTTCTTTTTCTTACTACTCCATTTTTCTTGTTTTCTTCCCTTAAATCCCACATCATAATCTATCATTGCCTGCAGTGTTCCAACATCTGTTTCCTCTTTTTCCTCTCTCTGCCCTACCCACTTTATCCTTTTCTCTACTTTGTGTTCTCCATCTCCCCTATATTTTCTCTCCTCCTCAATTCTGCACTATACAGAAATTAGATCATTTCAAAGATGATTTATATCTTTGCATTGTAATACTGTTAATCTTTTCCATCCTCAAAAGGAGATTAAAAGCACTAGAGAGCAGCACAAAAGGTAGGAGCAAGATGTTTTGGTCTAGATCTTCATTTGTGTATCATCAGTTCAACTGAGTAAGGAAATGCACATGAGCATGCTGTCCTTGGATCATGCCAGAGATCTTCAGTTTTGTCACCCATTAACAAACAGATGTTAATATATTTAAATTAGTCTTCTTACCCAGTCTTTCATAGTTTCTTCTATGTCCCCAAATTCTATCTCAAATCCAGACAAAGGATCACTCTTCCTTCCTTGAAAACAGCTTCACTGACTTTAATTATGAGCAAAGACAGCATCCCCAAAAGAATAACAATGGGAAGTGACCTAAATGTTATAAATTTCCTTTTGACATGGCTTGGAAAAGTTATGCCCACCAGCACAAGTTTTAGGGCTATTTAGACTCCAACCCAAGAATAGAGCTTGATTTTGGATGGTTAACTCAAAAACACTAAATTAGGGGAAAAAAAAAAAACCCCTTATGTAGATGGTGTTTTCCAAAAGCATTCTCCAGTTTGCCAAATGCTGCTGAAGATAAATGAAAACAGAGGTAGGGGCATGCAAGTAGAAACTAAAGAAATCACTGTTCAAACTGGCATGCTCCCCCATGCCAAAGACAACACACTGGAGAGAAAATTAAGCACAAAACCAAACCAAAACAAAAGTGTACGCTGGAATCAAAGAAAATCTGCACAAGCTGCCAACTCTACCGTTGGCAGTAAATATACAGGAAGTATGGACACAAAAGTTGTACTTCAGAGCCAGGAATTACGCCTGGAAAATGCAAATGTTCTTGCTTCCAGAAGCAAGTAAAAATTGTGAGCAACTGACTGGTAAAGGACCACTGTGAGATGATTTGATCTGGAGTGCCGCTGGTTTTCTCTGAAGCTTGGAAACTGGTTTTTAACAGTTTTTCATCCTTATTGTTTAGATTGTGTTTTGAGAAACAGAAACATGGTCATTCATCAAACAAGCAGACAGTTAAGAACTGGCAAGTAGGAGAAAAATACTACACAAAATAGACTTGACCATGTCTTTTTAACCACATGACTGTACAGCAGTGGTCATCATATTTTGGTGAATTTTTCTATCCCTCTGACCCCAGATGTCACCAGAACCCAGAATCCCACACTGATGCAGGACACCAGATAGGTAGGGCTGTAGTCACCTGAGGCCTCACTGCAGGTCTGGTCTCCAGGAGGGCAGACAGCTGACATGCCCTTTGCTCAACATTCTCAGGCACTTGGTCATCAGAAAATAAACGAGGAGATCTCTGTGAGATGAGGAAGGAGGGAGGAAGTAAGCAAACCAGCAAAAATAAGAGAGCCCCAAAAGGAATAGAAACTGAAATGCCAGACAAAAGGTAGGAAAGTCACATGCAGAACAGTAAGAGAAACTCCCATGTGAAGACTGTTTTTATTTCCAAAAAAATTAAAATTATTTCTTTCCAATGTCTACTGTTCTAATCAAGTGCTAAGCTTTGACCCTCAAGGCCAAGAAAAAACAGTTTAATTAGTCATTATTCACAACTCTCCTACCTACCACTGCAGCAGCCAAAACCAAACAAGCGTGTAGCCTCTCCCTCTGGCATTACCATCCAAAAAGAAAAGTGGCTTCATCATGCACAAAGGAGCTTATTTGCCAACTTATTTCATCACAGTCCTTGATTCTCAAGGATTCCCCTTACATATCTAAACCTGCACATACTTGTGTTTCTCAGATTTCGTGCACAGAAACACTTTTTTTAGGGTAATATACTTGAGTTCTCATAAAGAATGAGCTCATCTCCACTGGTATATGAAAAATGAATGCTGTACTTACCAAAGAGAGGCTGTTTAATGAGACTGACTGGCTGAAACAAAGCCCAGCAAAATCAAACTATCACAGAAGTTCCCAGTTTTACTTCTGCAACTTCACTACTGTCCTGGTTTTTGCTAGGATAGGGTTAATTTTCTTCTTAGTAGCCAGAAAGCACTGTGTTTTGGTTTCAGTGAGTTGAACTATCACAACTGCCCTACTTGTTCTTACTGCACTGTCACTCAACACATCCCAGGCACAGCATTTAACACCTCTGCTGTTCTGGTCCTTGTAGTCCTTGTTCTGGTCCTTGTAGTCCTCCTAGTCTTCTTAGACTGTTGTGTGGTGCACTTAGTGATGTGGAAAAAAGATGTGGCTTGTGGCTTGCTGTACAGGACAGGAGTATCACCTGCAATATCACACAGCCTTCAGCTATGCTGTTTGTAGAGATCAAAAGTCAATGGACCAGGAAGTACAAACACGTGCATGAAGATACCTCAAGCTTGATCTGTCAAGAATGCCAGGGCGCTGCTACTCATTGTTAACTGTCCTCCAAACCAGAACAGAAAATTTGAGTTCACACCAAATTTACGAGAAACACTTTTCCCATTCAGCTGCATCAATAATACTCTCTACTTTCAGTTGCTTTCAGTTCCACCTACTCCTTCCTACTAGATCATTTTCTCTAAAACTAGGCCTATTATAAAGCTGTGGGCTTCTGTGTCACTGCAGACACATGCTTATTCATTTTCTCCTGCCTGTCAGAAAACATTCGGCCCACAAGAGTCTTTTGTTTGAACACATTCTGAAAGTTGCAACAGTTTTACAGCTGGCTACCACTTATGACTTAATTCATTCAAAGCCTTTACTGGAATGTCAATTAATTTGTCAATATGAATTCAAATCAACCAATTCTTCTGAGTGCCTATCTTTTATTTTCCCATGCCTCTGTATAATACTGAGCCATTCAGACAGACTGTTGAATATTTCATTGTTAAGAAGACTTCAAAGTGCCTATGTTAAAGAATGCCTCATAATTTTGTGTTTTACTGTAGCCTGTAGGAGGCAGGATGGAATGCCAGTTGTTTAACCATCCAGAAAGCAAGCAGTGGAAACAATGCAACCATATTCGCATGAATTAGCACAAAACATCACTCTCCTTGTTCTGCTACAGCCACAGCACACTTCAGTAAAGAGGTGTAAGAGAAAATGAAGAACAGGAAAAGCTTAAGTGCTAGCTCTAAGCAAATAGCAAACTGTTGATGAAGCCTTGTTATACGTTTATGTGGGTATCACACAGAAATAATCACTCCTAATTGACTCTCAGCAGTTGCAGCGTGTTAACAGCAGCATGAGGAGAAATGTGTTTCACTACCCAGTACATTTGCTCTCTGTATTCCACACATCTACCACAGCCTTGTGTCATCAGCATCCATGCCATCTGTGCATGCTCTTTACCCTCTCCTGTCTGGGACTCTGCTCCCCGGGATAGTCAGCATCAGGTTCCCTGTTTCTCTGCAGGCAAAAATTATATATAGCTTAATGAACTTAATAACAACCACAGACCAACTTGCTAGTCAAAACACGCTTCATCTGATTATTTTTAAGATGCAGGCAGAAAAGAGGCCATAATGACAGCAGAATCATTTATTGAGGAGAAGAATATTCTAAAACTGGCAATAACTTGGATCCTGTA
>NW_010321074.1:0-355 GCF_000700745.2 Antrostomus carolinensis | reverse complement strand
GTAGGGAAAATTACAGTCTGTATAGATCATATTAGGTCAGTAAACCATAATATAGCACCACAGGATAATGAAATTAGTACGATAAAGATGGTAAGACACTCCATATAACTCATACGGTGATGTTAGATCAAAGGAAGGAAATGGAATGTTTAAAAGAAGTGGTAGAATGAATGCATTAGAAGCACAAAGGTACAGGTTTTAAAAGAAAACAGTGTAACAAGGACATAGATCCATCTGACTCGCTGTGAGGCCTGGGCCAAGACAATTTCAGGAAAAGAAATCATTCCTAAAGAAAAAAAGATCGTCTCCAAAAGCAGAGCCCTCTCAACTGAGTCTAACAGATCAGTTCTGTAGC